>NW_026057582.1:41531015-41610938 GCF_023721935.1 Panthera uncia | reverse complement strand
TAAAAAAGTTTATGGAATTAGGAAGTTCCAAGTTCTATTTCCAGCTGTGGAGCTGATGACTTTGAGTGAGTTACCTCACCTTAGTGATCCTCATTTTTCCGTATCTGTAACGTGGTGTTAATAATACCTTGCATGGGGTCAGGGTGTGGATTAAAGGTGATATGTATATGTAACAAGATGGAGAAAATATTTATTGACCAGGGTTCCAAGATATCTGGGAAAGGTAGACTGGTCTGATAGGGTTGCCTCCGGGATGCTACCCTCATTTTCAAGAGGAAGAGTTGAAGGGCTGGACACTTCTCAAAGAAACGTCTACTATGAGGAGTTCAAAGTAAGGAGTACAGGCTGGGCAGTGTTGGAGTTTAGAGGAACTTAGAGAATATCTCCATGGCTTGGAATAGTTAAAAGTTTCTTAGAGAAGTCAAAGAAAACAATATCCATAAACAAAAAATTACATATTAGACTTAATCAAAATTAAGAATTTCTGTTCATTAAAGGATACCATTAGGAAATTTAGTAGGTAAGCCATAGACTGAAAGAAACATATCCAACAAATGACTGATATCAATGAAGCAATAAAGAACTCCGTAAACAACCCCCCAAAATGGGCAAAAAATTTGGACACTTTATAAAACAAGATCTATAAATGGCCAATTAATCCACACACATGTAGTGAACATCATTAGTAATCAAAGAAATGCAAATTCAAACCACAGTAAGGGGGTGCCTGGGTGGCTCAGCCAGTTGAGGGTCTGACTCTTAATTTCAGCCCAGTCACCATCCCAGTGTCATGGGATCCAGACCCATGTAGAGCTCCTTGCTGAGCATGGAGCCTGCTTAAGATATTCCCTCCCTCCCTCCTTCCCTCCCTCCCTCTCTCTCTCTCTCTCTCTCTCTCTCTCTCTCTCCCCACACACACCCTGCCCCTCTCTCCTGCTCATTCTCTCTCTCTCAAAAAAAAAAATTTAAAACCACAATAAGATACCACCACAAAAGCTTCCAGAAGAGCTAAAATGAAAAAGACTGACATCATCAAATGTTGACAGTGATACAGAAATTGGACCTCTCCTACATACTGGGAGAATATATAATGACACAATCCTTTTGGAAAAAGGTTTGGCCATTTTCAAAAGAACACCAAACATATGCCTGCCTTATGACCTAGCAACTTTACTCTAAGGTATCTACCAAGGATTTTCATAGCACTTTTTACTCGTGATAGCTGAAAAACCTGGGCATAGTCCCGAAGAATGGAGAAATAGACTGTGGAACAATGGAATACTACTCAGCAATAAAAGAAAAGAATTACTGATAAACGCGGCAAAGCAAGTGACTCTTTGGAGACAAAGAGGCTTGACTACATACTGTATGTTAAGAACTGTGAATGGTTGGAGACTTTATTTACCCCATTTGGGAGCCAACCAGCCTTGCCACCTTTTCACGGATGCTGGTAAAAGAAACAGGGCTCCTGGGTCAGTGACAAATGACTGTAGTACTCGCAGCTATAGCAACAGCCAGAGCATCAGCATTTTCCTGCACAGGTCCCCAAACCCAATTCCCACAGCTGCACATGCAGTGGAGACCCTGGGCTTGGTGAAGCTGCATCCTTTATAGTAGGCAGTGAGCACGGCTGCTCTTTGCTCATGAGGTAGATGTGATCTCTGCATTTCAAAGCCACCTGATAAACAAACATCCTTGAAAAGAGTCCAGGACAAAGGCCATCAGTGCCTGTGGTAGCCACGTGTGCAGAAATGCGAGCAATCCGTGAATAGAATTGTATCCCGTATAATTCCACTTACATGAAACTCTATAGAAGGCAAGTCATTTATGGCAGAAAGGTTTTCTTGTGGTGTGGAGGCAGGGGAGGGAGGGGGGTCATGGAAGGGAACTTTCTGAGGTAGTGGTAATGCTCTACATCTTGATAGGATTTGGGGCTATATAAGCGTATACATTTGCCAAAACTCAGTGAAAACACACTTAAGATTTGTGTATTTCAGTGGGGGTAAATTTTACATCAAAAGAAAAAAGTACACACAAATACTGAACTTTAATTAATGATATGCATGCCAAAGTGCTTGGAGGGGATGTATACTGTCTGCGATTTACTTTGTAAAACACTGAAAATAAACTGGATTAACAGATCAATGAAGAGATGAATACATGGAAAGCTATGCATAAAGCAAGCACAGTACAATGTTAACAGTAGAATCCAGATGGTGCTCTTACAGATGTTTGCTATAAAATGCTTTCAACTTTACTGTCTGTTTGAAAATATTTAAAACTAAAATGCTGATGAAAAAATGAAAGTCTACTAAAAGGATAAAAAGAAAACATGGATTAACATGAGGAGATGGCCTTTCTAAATCAAACAACAAAGAAAAATCATAAAAGGAAAAATTGATAGAGATGATGACTACATAATTTTTTAAACTCACACATAGGCAAAATGCACTTCTACTCCCCCACCCATGCACACATAGTCAAGTGGTGAAAATTCATGAAGAGTTCCAACAAATCAAAAAGAAAAAAGATTAATACTAATAGAAAATTGAACAAGGGTCATGAACAGGCAACTCACAAGAAAAGGATGCAAAAGTCAACAATCTATTACAAACACAATGTGCAGCATTATTAGTAATCAGAGATGCAAATTAAAACATCAATGAGATGCCAGTTTTTGCCTGTTTGATTGGCAAATAACTTTTAAATGACCATAGCCTATGTTGGTACGGACATAAGGCTGATTAACTGGCCAGACTGACTCTCAACTCCTCCTCTTAATGAACTGAATGACCATGGGCAGGGTACCTAATCTTCCTGTGTTTCAGTGTCCTCATCTATAATGTGAGAAAAATAATATTATCTATTAAGTTAATATACTACACTTCAAAACTGTATCTGGGCACAGAGAATATGGCAATAGTCCAAATAAAAAAAACCAAACTAAAGCAAAATAAAACTCAGTATGAAAATTTTGGGGAAGGTCAGAGCACAGAACTCACAAGATCCAAATCATGAGCTCAATCACTGTGAGAGGGACTCTGTTCTATGATGAAAAAGAAATACTTCAAATATGGTTCAGATAAAGATATGACTAACTCTTTTTTGAGGATTTTAAATGTAAAACTGTTGTATTATTATTTTCCCAGAGTAAAGCATATACTTGAGCTAGCAGAAAATAATGTACATCTTAAACCTTCGCAAAGTCACATTTGAATTTTTTCCTTTCACAAACAAGATAGAACAAAAATCATCAAAATTATTTCCATGGGAGACTTCCACCATTGTGGCAAGTTATAAAAGAAAAAACAATAAAATAGGAGGAAAAGACACTTTTAAAAGGTGGATTTATTATTTTTTTAATTTATTATTATTTTTTCATTTTAGAGAGAGAATGAGAGCATGAGCTGGCAGGGGAGAGGGTCAAAGGGAGAGGGAGGGAGAGGGAGAGAGAGGGAGAGAGAGGGAGGGAGAGGGAGAGAGAGGGAGGGAGAGGGAGGGAGAGGGAGAGAGAGGGAGAGAGAGGGAGAGAGAGGGAGAGAGAGGGAGGGAGAGGGAGAGAGAGGGAGGGAGAAGGAGGGAGAGAGAGAGGGAGAGAGAGAGGGAGAGAGGGAGAGGAGAGAGGGAGAGGGAGAGGGAGAGAGAGAGAATTCTAACCAGGCTCCATGCTCAGTGCAGAGCCCGACACAGGCTCAATCCCATGACCCTGGGATCACCACCTGACCTGAAATCAGGAGTCAGAGGTTTAACTGACTGAGTCACCGAGGCGCCCTTAAAAAGCTGGATTTTTTAAATGTTAGCAACATCTCAGACCTAGATCAACTGTGGGGCTATTTCCAGGATCACCTTCTCCCCTGCCATCACAGAGACTCTGGGCATTATCAGTGCCTGGGTCTGGGAGGCCACTTCTGCCTAGATGTTTCAGGGCTGGATACAGACCTGCCTGGGGGCCCCAAGCATTGTCTCCCAGTTAGAATCACAGACATCTTCTCTCTTCCCTGACCAATGTCTAGGCTGCATTCGACTACATTTCCTCTTTTTTCTACATCTTAGTGACCTAATTTTCTGTCACTTTATTTTTAAAACTAGTCCACTCCAGTTTTAAAATGTCAGTCTAATACCTTCAGCCCCCTCCCCCATCATAGACTGGAGCAGACAGGCCTTCACGCAGGGGCAAGAGGAGGCATGCCTACCCCTGAGATTCTTCCTCTCCCACCAGCATCTGATGGTAACCAAGTGAACCAGAACAGAAATCACAGCCAGTTCCCATCGTCAAACAGTCACCCCATGTGATATTCTTACCTCATCTGTTCACCTCTTAGCTCAACCCCAGAGGAGCTGAGTTTGGATAGGGGTGATTATTTTTGTGGGGAGGGTGTTCATTTTCCATCTAGGTTGCTCCATCAGAGGGGCACCTGGGTTTCCCTATAACTCCTCTTCATTATTTCCTGTACTCTTGCAGGAGCCAGAGAAATCAGTGTATCTCTCTTCTTTCAGAGCCTTGGAGAACTGCAGGGGCGGAGGATGGTTGGCAATGTCTCCTTCCTACACCTCATACCTCTGTGAGCACAGGCTGTTCTGTGGGCCTCTCTAGACCAGGCATGGGCCCTGGGCTTATCCTCACACCCCTAGCCTTCTTGGTCCTCCAGGGGCACCCGGACAATTCTTCCCAGCCTCTCTCCTGCGGAGACACTAAAATGGGTGTGTGGATTGAGTACAAAACCACATGGAAGAAAGAATGTTCCCTCTGTCTCTCTCACAGGGGTCTCTCCAGGATTAGAGGGTTTGTGGGCAGATTCTGTAGCTCCTTTTTTAGTTGCTGGGGAAAGGGTTACAGAGGGTGGAAGATGTCTAGCCCCAGTGGTGGCTGGCCATGGGACACTTAACATTTGTTTTGAGTTTTAAACTGTAAATCGGGATAATGTGAAAATTCCCACTTGATATTACATGAGCATGTATATTTCTAGTTTAAGTTTTTATTTAAATTCCAGTTAGGTAACAGACAGTGTAATATTAGTTTTTTATAGTGTTTATAGTTTTAGTTTTATATGGTTAATAGTTTTATTTATAGTTTATAGTTTTATATAGTGTTTCAGCACTTTCATACAACACTTGGTGCTCATCACAAGTGCTCTCCCTAATCCCCATCCCCTATTTAACCCACCTGCCATCCTCCTCCTCTCTGGTAATCATCAGTTTCTTCTCTATAGTTAAGAGTCTGTTTCTTGGTTTGCCTCTCTCTCTCTTTTTCCTATGCTCATTTTCTTTGTTTCTTAAATTCCAGATTTGACTGAAATTATATGGTAAATGCCCTTCTCTGACTGACTTATTCTGCTTAGCATAATACTCTAGCTCCATCCATATCCTTGAATATGACAAGGTTTCATTCTTTTTGATGGCTGAGTAATATCCTGGTGTGTGTGTGTGTATGTATGTGTATATATGTATATATACGTATATATAAATATACATATAATATATAAACATATATAATGTAAATATATATAAATATAAATATAATATAAATATATATATATACACACATATATATAATCACATCATCTTTATCCATTCATCAGTCGATGGACATTTCAGCTGTTTCCATAATTTGGCTATTGTAAATAATGCTACTATAAATACCAGGGTACATGTATCTCTTTGAATTAGTATTTTTTCATCCTTTCGGTAAATACCTAGTAGTGCACTTAATGGATCATAGGGTAGTTCTATTTTTAACTTTTTGAGGAACCTCCACACCGTTTTCCAGAGTGGCTGCACCAGTTTGCATTCCCTCCTACAGTGCAAGAGGTTCCCCTTTCTCCACATCCTCACCAACATCTGTTGTTTCCTGTGTTGTTGATTTTAGCCATTCTAACAGGTGTGAGGTGATAGCTCATTGTAGTTTTGATTTGTATTTCACTGATGATGAGTGATATTAAGCATTTTGTATGTGTCTGTTGGCCATCAGGATGTCTTCTTTGGAAAAATGTCTATTCATGTCTTCTACCTATTTTTAATTGGACTATTCATTTTTTTGGGTGTTGAGTTTTATACATTCTTTATTGGATACTAACCCCTTATCAGATATGTCGTTTGCAAATATCTTCTCCCATTCCATTGTTCGCCTTTTAGTTTTGTTGCTAGTTTCCTTCACTGTGCAGAAGCTTTTTATTTCGATGAAGTCCCAATAGTTTATCTTTGTTTTTGTTTTCCTTGCACCAGGAGACATATCTAGTAAAAAGCTGCAATGGCCAACATTAAAGAGGTTACTGCTTGTGTTCTTTTGTAGAATTTTAAAGGTTTCATCTCTCATAGTTAGGTCTTTAATCAATTTTGAGATTTTCCTCTATAGCCAGGAATAAGACAGGGATATCCACTCTCACCACTGTTATTTAACATAGTACTAGAAGTCCTAGCCGCAGCAATCAGACAACAAAAAGAAATAAAAACAATAAAGAAATAAAACTTTCACTATTCACAGACAACATGATACTTTATACAGAAAACCTGACAGACTCTACCAGAAAATTGCCAAACCTGACACACAAATTTAGTCAAGTCTCAGGATACAAAAGCAATGTACAGAAATTTGTTGCCTTTCTATACACCAATAGTGAAGCAGCAGAAAGAGAAATTAAGGAATCAATCCCATTTACAGTTCCACAAAAAATGATAAGATACCTAGGAATAAGCCTAACCAAAGAGGGGAAAGACCTGTACTCTGAAAACTATAAAATACTGATGAAAGAAATTGAAAGGACACAAAGAAATGGAAAAGCATTCTAAGCTCATGGATTAGAAGAACAAATATTGCTAAAATGCCTACACTACCCAAAGCAGTATGCATATTTAATGCAATCCCTATCAATACACCAACAGCTTTTTTCACAGAGCTAGAACAAACAACCTAAAATTTATATAGAACCACAAAATACCCTGAATAGCCAAAGCAACTTTGAAGAAAAAAAAAAAAAAAAAAAAAAAGCAGAGCTGGAGGCATCACAATTCCAGACTTCAAGTTATATTACAAAGCTGTAGTGATTAAGACAGTATGATACTGGCCCCAAAATAAACGCATAGATCAATAGAACAGAATAGAAAACCCAGAAACGAACCCACAACTATATGGTCAATTAATCTCCAACAAAGCAGGAAAGAAAATCCAATGGGAAAAAGCTAGTCTCTTCAACAAATGATGCTGGGAAAAGTAAACAGAAACATACAAAAGAATGAAACTGTACCAACTTTCTTACACCATACATGTCCATGTATATTTCTTCCAGAAAAGTGGATAAAAAAGTATGAATGAATCAGTATACATTATCTGAGAAGCAGATTTTCAAAATGCTGTAAAAGGGGTGGGTTAGTTATATCTTTATTGGAAGTAAGGGCAAGCAGTATTATTATTAACTCTGAGCAAAGATAAAGACATTGGACAGAACTTTGGGCCTCCAGGAGGTCTCTGGTAGTTTCTGTTGCTGGATTTGCCCTACCCGGCTGATTAGAAAGTCAGAGTCACACCGGAAATCAAGTACAAACATATAGTGCTCACTCGACCTGACCACCAGAGCTTATACCCAAATTGATTTTAGTGACTAAAGGGTTTTGGAGAAGAGAGCAGAGAATGCCCTTTGGTTAGAACAATTGTAAAAATTTTTGGCTTGAGGCATCATTGGCAAAGGGGTGATTTTTCGTAAAGTATTACTTTTTTCAGTACTAAAGCTCATTTGATTAAAAAAAAATTTTTTTTAAGTAAACTCTACCCCCACTTGGGGCTTGAACTCATGACGCCAAGATCAAGACTCTCGAACTCTACCAACTGAGCTAGCCAGGCACCCCTGATTTTTTATTTTACTTGGACCATATCTTTCCAAAGCATTTATATACTTCCCTATGTAAACAGAGTACACTGATCACTCTTCTTAACTATTCAAGGTCATCATTACAAATCCCAGTTGATGTTCTAGGATATACCCAGTGGATATTCTAGGATATAATACAGTAGCATACTCAAAAGCCACTGACATGAGCCGACTCTCTGCCTCACAGACTGAGCAATCCCCAAATTCACTGATTTTTAAATTATATGTTTGTTAGAGACTTCTTAAATTTTACTTATGATCACTCAGATGACCCTTCTCCCTGCTGCATACAGTCCATTAGAAGTTCTTATAATCTGGGGTGCCTGGTCTTTGGGTTTGGAAACTAGATAACCCCATTCATTTGAACCGCATGAAAATCAAGAGTAAATTAGTTTTGAGAGTGGTTCTGAGCAGATCTCCAGGAAACAAAGAGCATTATCTTCACTGCATGTGATATCAAGGTTTGCTGCTCAGGAACCATTTGTGGTTAGTTCTTCATTCTTGACTATCTTCAGATGGGTGAGATTACCCCCAGACACATTATTTGAGTTCCAAGGAAGTAATCTTGAACCATGATTTCTAGGTAGCAATCGGGAATTATTGGGAGGCATTAATTCTCATATCACTGGGTCATTATTTCAATTAAAAATCTATTGAGAAGTGAAAATAGTGCACTTTTGAAAACGCTTTAATGTTACCAAGGAATCAGTTACTTACTAACCTGGCCCATATCTTGAAATTAATTCCTAAAGCTATTTATACTATGCAGGCTGTCCCTGGAGCCACACTTTAAAGGATGCTATTTCCAGCATGAGCTCAGTTGTTCAGGGCAGTATCCTGGGGTTTTCATTTCAAAAAATCAAATTAGTACAGCTGGGCCGATTACCAAAAGCCATTAGAAGACTCCAGTTGCCTTTTTAACAGCTCCCTACTCTCCTGCACTCTTCCTGCCTCGGAACCACGGATGTTCAGTGTGAGAGCCTTTTTTTCTGAATTGTTCTTGGCACAGGCTGCAGGCAGGCAAGCATGTGGTCAGAAGCTCATCCAGAATCAAAGTTATACGACAATGCTGGATCTTGGCTCCTAAAGTCAAGAGGAGAGTAGCATTTTGGCACAAGTCCTTCTGCTCTGACCCATGTCAAGGATATTCACTTATTTTTCAAGGCTTTTGATAACCTCATGTCAATGTTAAAATGTGGGCCCAAGATAATAAAAAATTATCACTAAAGACTGTATCAATTATATTTTCTGATTTATTAAGAATTCTTTTCTGGGGCGCCTGGGTGGCTCAGTCAGTTGAGCGTCCGGTCATATCTCATAGTCTGTGAGTTCGAGCCCTTCATCAGGCTCTGTGCTGACAGCTTGGAGCCTGGAGCCTGCTTCAGATTCTGTGTCTCCCTCTCTCTCTGCCCCTCCCCTGCTCATGCTGTGGCTCTCTTGGTCTCAAAAAGAAAAAAAAAAGAAAAAAAAAGAATTCTTTTCTGTCTAGCTTTGCTATGGACTGAATTATGTCCTCCCCCAAATTCCTATGTTGAAGCCCTGACCCCCAGTCACAGAATGTTACTATTTAAAGATGGGGTCTTCAAAAGGGTAATTAAGGGGGTACCTGGGTGGCTCAGTTGGTTAAGCATCCAACTCTTGATTTCAGCTCAGGACATGATTTCATGCTTCATGAGATAGAGCCCTGCATCAGGCTCTGTGCTGAGTGCAGAGCCTGCTTGGGATTCTCTTTCTCCCTCTCTCTCTGCCCCTCCCTTGCTCTCTCTCTCTCTCTCTCTCTCTCAAAGATAAATGAGTATTTCTTGAGAGTAATTAAGTTAAAATGAGGTTATTGGGGGGGTGCAACCCAATATGACTGGTGTCATAAGAGATGGGGATGGAGAGACACAGGACAGAAGGAGGACTATGTGAAGACACAGGGAGAAAACTGCCATTTACAAGGCAAGGGGAGAGATCTCAGGAGAAAACCACCCCCATCCCCACCCCCCACTGACATCTTGGTCTTAGGCTTCAGTCTTCAGAACTTTGAAAGTAAACTTTGTTTTTTAAGCCCCCTCATTGTTTGTTAAAACACTCCTAACACACTAATATAAGGTTTCAGTGGTTAAAAATCCACATCATAGGGGCTCTGTTGATTAAGCGTATGACTCTTGATTTTGGCTCAGGTCATGATCTCATGTTTTGTGGGATCAAGCCCCACATCGAGCTCTGACCTGATAGCATGGAGCCTGTTTGGGATTCTCTGTTGCTGTCTGTCTCTCCCCTGCTCATGCTCACTTGCTCTCTCTCCCTCCCAAAATAAATAAACTTTAAAAAATCCACATCCTAAATAAAAGAGGTACAAGAAAACTTAGAACCACATATGGCAGCAGTGGTACCAAGGACAGTATCTGAGTTACAATTTAAGAGTATCTTTTCAGGGCGCCTGGATGGCTCAGTTGTTTGAGCGACCGACTTCGACTCAGGTCATGATCTCGCGGTTTGTGAGTTCGAGCCCCACATCAGCATCTGTGCTGACAGCTCAGAGCCTGGAGCCTGATTCAGATTCTGTGTCTTCCCCTCTCTCTGTCCCTCCCCTGCTCATGCTCAGTGTCTGTCTCTCAATAATAAAAAAAATGTTAAAAAAAAGAGTATCTTTACTCTTTCACTCTAATTGGACCTGTTTATTTATTCTTAGGTATCACTGACATAACATCATATTAGTTTCAGGTGTACAACATAATGATTCGATATTTGTGTATACAGATTTGTGTAAAGATAGTGAAATGATCACCCCAATAAGTCTAGTTAACATCTATCACCATGCGTAGTTACAAAAAAAATTTGTTTCTGTGATGAGAACTTTTAAGATATATTTCTTAGCAACTTTCAAAGATCCCATACAATGTTATTAACTGTAGTCACATACTGTATATTACATCGTCGGGACTTATTTATTTTATACCTGGAAGTTTGTGCTTTTTGACCATTTGCACTCATTTCACCCACTTCCCTAACCTCCACCAAACTGCTCCCTGTATCTATGAGCTTGGGTGTGTGTGTGTGTGTGTGTGTGTGTGTGTGTGTGTGTGTGTGTGTGTTTGGGTTTCGTTTGTCTGGTTTTTTTAGATTCAACATATAAGTGAAATTGTATGGCAATTGTCTTTGTCTGACTTATTTCACTTAGCATAACGCTCTCAAGGTCCATCCATGTTGTCACAAATGGCAGGATTTCATTCTTTCTTATGGCTGAAAACATTAGATTGTGTGTGTGCGCACGCACGTGTGTGTGTGTGTGTGTGTGTGTGTGTGTGTGTGTGTATAATTTTCTTATCCACTCATCCATTGACAGACACTTAGATTGTTTCCATATTTTGGCTGTTTTAAATAATGCTGCAATGAACATGGCAGTGCAGATATCTCTTTAATGTTTTTGTTTTCTTCTGATAAACACCCAGAATTTGAATTGCTGGATCATAGGGTAGTTCTATTTTTAATTTTTTGAAGAACCTCTATACTTTTTTCCACAGTGGCTGCACCATGTCACTTTTCCACCAAAAGCACGTAAGCCTTCCCTTTTCACCACGTTATTGCCAACACTGGTTATTTCTTGCCTTTTTTAATAATAGCCATTCTAATAGGTATGAGGTGATATCTCATTGTGGTTTTCATTTACATTTCCCTATTAGTGATGTTGAGCATTTTCCCATTTAGCTATTGGCCATCTGTATGTCTTCTTTAGAAAAATGTCTATTCAATTCTTCTGCCCATTTTTTAGATTAGATTGTTTTTGTTGTTGTTGCTTGCTATTGTAACTGGCCCTCTTTAGGTATCATTTATATATAGAATTTGGAGTCACTCATGATCTATTCGCACAAAATACTCTTTGAACATCTGTTCTTTGTCCTATTCCTAATATGAAACATCTTCCTCACTCTGAACACTATTCCCACCTTCTAGGGCCCAATGAGCTCTTCTGAATTCCAAGTTCCATGTCCCTTATTTCTCCTCTAGGGTCTGTGTGTCAGTTAAGCTGACTCTCTCCCTTCCCAGTACTGGCTAATTAGCCTCTCTCTCACCATCTCCTTGGATCTGTTTCTTCTCCAGCCAAGAGGGAAGACCCTCCTGTGAGACACACAGATAGGCAGGTGCTGCTTGTCAATACCTTGTGTGTTATTTCCTTTCTTGGCCTTAACTTAGTCACCAGGAATTAATCACCTATTAGTACTAGAGTTCTTTACTTGCAAAAAGGGAAAAATTCATCCACACACTAAAATGTAATTCCTGAAGACATAAACAAGAGAACACTTGTTTGAGGAAAAAAAATATTTTCAATATGAATACTGAAGAAGCTGTGCATTCAGATTAAAATTGTAGAGATAGAAGATTAACCATCACACCGCAAGTCTGTGGAATCATCCATATGATCCTGCTCCTACGGAGGTTCTCAACTCCAGGTGAGTTCATGAAGGAATGTTTACAAAATTCTGATCGATATCATTGACAGAGAACCTGAGTTAAATGGGTCTATTGGTGGGTATTTAAAAAATATATCAGGAATTCAAAGGGGGGGGTTATTAATGAGGGAAAAAGAGAGAGAGAGAGAGAAAAGTGAGAAAGAGACAAAGATACGAAAAATTTAAAGATGGAGGAAGAAAAAAGGCATTGGTTTATTTTTTGTTCCTAACTGCTATGCAGGACCCAGTGTTTCCTTTGTAAGCAAAATTTGGAATAAATTAGGTTTGATTGCAGCTAAGAGCATCATATTAAGACCTTAGAAAAACAGCTCAAATTGTTGCATTGCAGAATGGATGTTATCTTTAACTGTGGCATCACCCTGAGACAGCTTTATAAATTACAGGGTACGTCAGGTTATTTTGATGAGATTATGGGTTCTTTATATTGCTTACTCAGACAGGGATAATAACAGAATACAACCCTGCATGTTTACAGTTTCTATTGAAAAAGCCCGTAAAGACAACCAGAATGGAATTAATGATAATCGCATCTCTGAGGTGTGTTTTCTTTATAATGAGGTTAGTCCCACCCCTTAATCTGAGCAACCATATTTAGATGTGAAGGTGAGTAAGATCCCATCTAGATGTAACTCATGGTCTGCTATCATTTTTTAATGTAAGAGACAATGGGGAAAACATGGTTAAAATAGCGCTGTGGCAATACAATGTTAAGCACCAGGGAAAGTAACCACACATAAGGAAGTCAGCTGAGATGATATCAAAGTTACTGTACAAATTATTTGTTAGTCAGCTGCAATATAGAATATTTTTATAAAGCTATTAAATGAAAGCACAGCATAAGATAACCACTGTTTTTCTGTCTCCTCTTTCTTTATCTGAATAACTTATAAGTGTTTCAAATTCAGCATGCTTCAAGATGAGCTAATTTCCTCTTGTTCCAATTTCTTCTCACTTCCTAAATTCTTGACCTCAATTAACAGCATCATCCTCCGATCAAATCAGAAGCCTCCACATCATGATCAACTGCTCACTTGCTGGCTCTCAAGCTCTCTCATCCCCAATTCACTTACCTATCCAGCCAGTTCTACTTCTTAATCTTTCTGGGGTCCAATGCATCACTCTCAGGCAGCTGCACTAGGTTACTACAGATCTAGATCATTCCTGCCCTGGAGAACGCCAAGTGTCTTCCTAAAGGAATGCTAAGCCATCTCAAATGCTCAGATACTTTTAGGAATGAGGTTATTATTAAAACAACAACAAAAACTCCCCATGCCTGGTCTCCCTTCTCTATCCCCATCCCCTAAGCCATTTCTATAACATTTCCAGAGTTATCTTTTGAAAATAAAAATGGAGTATATTATTCCATCGCTAAGATCTTCCAATGCTTTAAAGGTATGGCTCAAATTTCTCAGCATTCTAACCACTCATCCTTGCCCACACTGGATGATTCCATGTACTTCTCAAACAAGCCACACTCTCACTTCTAGGTCTTTATAGACTGCCTCTCTCAAGAATATCCTTTAGCCTTCCCTCTTGATAGTCCTAAACTTCTTTTCTACCTCAACTTTTAAGGCTACAAACAAATGTTACCACCTGGCCAGCATCTCTTGGAATGAGTTAGTTGCTCCTTCCTGCCACCAACCCTACCACTGTACAGATCCTCATTATAAATTGGATGATAATTATTGAGCACCTACTGTGCTACATGCTAGGGCCACAGTAGCAAATAAGAAAGGGAATGTCCATGGGGCACCTGGGTGGCTCAGTCGGTTGGGCGTCTGACTTCGGCTCAGGTCATGATCTCGCGGTCTGTGGGTTCGAGCCCCGCGTCAGGCTCTGTGCTGATGGCTCAGAGCCTGGAGCCTGTTTCAGATTCTGTGTCTCCCTCTCTCTCTGACCCTCCCCCGTTCATGCTCTGTCTCTGTCTCAAAAATAAATAAACATTAAAAAAAATTTAAAAAAGAAAGGGAATGTCCATGTTCTCATGTAACTGATATTCTAGTGGGGAAAGATCATAAACAAACAAAGAGAGTAGTATCTAGAGCGATGTAGGGGCAGAAATCCAACCAGGACAGATTGAGGAGAGACTAGGAAATGAGAAAGTGGAGTCAATGTAGCACGTTTTGGGGGTTTTTATTTGTTTCCATATCTTCCTTGTCCTCTAGACTGTGACCCACAAAAGAGCAATGACATTTTATTTATTAATGTAAATGAGGGCACAGCACAGTGTCTGGCTTGTAGCAAACAATCAATAAGTGCTGGATTAAAAAACAAAGAACAAATGAAGGATGCAAAGAAGGAAGAGAATCAAAAGATGAAACTTCATGTTCAGTTTCTGCCACACTAGCTTTTGGGTAAGATACCAAACAGAAAGCAAAAAGCTTAAATGCTAAAGTTAGCAGATGATATAGTTTAAATATGATGGACTGATATCTGATTTTTTTTTTTTTTTGCACATGTTGAAGGTCAAAGGCAGTCCACAGCCAGGGTGAGAGTTCATCTACAAGGATCTTGTAGATGTCATGGGATCTGATCCAGAACTGATATGGGGCACATGCTATTGACATGTGATAATACTGGAATCTGAATAATCAACAAAAAACTTGAAGATTATGGTGGCTATGTAAAAGTGATATCAATTGCAGATATCAATTTATGTAAATTTTAAAATTTCCCTGAGGCAGACACAGAAACACAAATACTACATGTTGTCACTTTTACACAGAATCTAAAACAGTTGAACTCACAAGAGGCACAGAGTAAAATGGTAGTTTCCAGGGACTGGGGCGGCGGGGGTGGTAAGAGAAGTGGGCAGATGTTTTTCAAAGGGTATGAAACTTCAGTTATGCAAGATGAATAAGTTCTGAAGATCTAAGACACAGTTAACAGTACTGAATTGAATACCTGGAAGTTGCTCAGAGGGTTGATCTTAAATGTTCTCACCACACAAACACACAAAAGGTAACTATGTGAGGTGGTCAATGTGTGGACTAATCTTATTGTGATAATCATTGTGCGATACATACATGTATCAAATCATCACGTGTACACCTTAAACCTATACAATGTTCTATGCCAACTGTTATCTCAGCAAAGCTGGAAAAAATTTTTAAATTTTTAAATACAACAGGAAGATACTTGGAAAAAGGTATTCTAGAGTGTACGAAGTTCAGATGTGGGACACTGTGGTTTGTGTCCAGGAAACCATGAAGAGTAAAGGCTGACAGGAAAACAAAATATGTAAAGTGGTGAATCGGAGAAAAGATTGGAAGAGTGGATTGAGATGAGATTATGATGGTCAAATGAAAGTTTATATTTTATTCACTCCTTATCAGTTTCCAGAAAACGTTCAACTGCATTTGGAATTCTCTATATTGTGTCCAATAGGTTTTCTTATTCCCAATCAAAACCCCTAGTATAAGAAAGTTCCAACATAGAAGGATTCCTAAGGGGCAGTTCATACAAGTAAATCCATTTTTCACTAAGTGTCACCCAGCCCTTTAGACTCAACATCACATTGTAGATTTGTGCTATAAATGGGTGATAGAACCACTTTAAAATTCTCATATATTAATTGCTTGTATTTGGTTGTTTATTGATTTTTAATTTCTAACCACTTTACCTCTCAAAAAAGATTTTTAGACAGCTTCTCACTTATGTTTGGAAAATAAGGTTTGTCTGTCAATAACCCATTTTGGTTTTCCATTCGCTCTGACAAATTTCCCTGCCCTGAGGTATTAAATTACATTAACTTCCTATTCGAGACATCCCCTGGACTCCTCTTGTAGAAAGTGATCAGAGTTGCTCTTTGTTCATACCTGAATACCACCAAAGAGACACAATCTAACTATAAAACCTTCACTTATAACCCAAAAGGCTGAATAACTGGCCTGTAGTACATCGCAGGTATGTACGTATGTATGTATTATTTGTGTGCATATCTCCACCTCCAGGTGGAGCCAGTGTTCTAGGAAGTCCTAGGAAATTCAGACCAGTCTCCGCTGAGATAAATGCTTCCAGAAACACCCATTATCTATGTAACTGCATCACACAATTTTTGGTAACTACCTATTGGAATACTCCAAACATGACAAAAATAAGAAAATACTATATCTTCCATTTTTCCAAAGGCTATACTATTAATTTAAAATTTTTTCAGCAGTGTGGGAGCTAGTTTTGATTCTTAAAGAGCAGACCATTCAGAGAAAATAATAAATGAAGGCAGTTCCACAGTGCTTTCCCTTTGTATTCAGTTCTATTTAAAAATATGTATACTTCTCTGCAAACAGCTGAAATTACCAAATGAGTTGGGCACCTAGACCAGATTTATGTAAGGGAAGTGTTTTTCAACAATACAATATTGTTTGTCGTGCAACATTTTTTCTCAATATGTGAAGGTTCTATGCCCACTCTGTAGAGTTGGTTAGATTCCCAATTGGGATCTGAGCATGGACCAGATAAATTTCCTTTCCTAAGATCTTTAAATCTGATGTATTTATAATACTTCAACCCAGAGTTAAACCTCAAAAATAAAAGAATTTCATCCAGTCCAACTACTTCATTTTTTTAGCTTTTAAAAAGTTGTAGACTATAACATAGATTTAGAAAAACACAATAAACTGAAGATGTAAAACTCAATAATTTGTAACAAAGTAAACACCATATAATCACTTCTCAGGGCAAGAAACAGAACATTGGGAGTACCTGAGAAGTCCCTTTCACATCCTCTCCCAACATTATGTTCTCCCTCCAGATAGAACCACATCCTTGGTTTTCTTCATAGTTGGCTACCTAAGTGTGCATCTCTAAATTCTATTGTTTAGTTTTGCCTCATTGTTTTTTGAATTTTATATAAATGTGATAATACAGCATTTGGATGTTCCTTGATTCTTTTATTCTATGTAATGTTTGTGAGATTCATACATTTTGTGAAGCTTTCATTTTGTGGAAGTATTCACTTTCATCACAGAACAGTACTCTATTTTATGAATATACCACAGTAATTATCCACTCTTGTGTTAATAAACACTGTGTTTTTCTTTTTCTCATTTGGGACTATTAAAAATAATGTTGGGAGTTTGATAGGACTTGCATAGAATCTATCAATCATTTTGGGAAGAGTTGACATCTTTACAGGAGGAGACTTCCAATCTATAAATGTAGTATATCTTTTTATTTATTAAAGTCTCATTTAATTTCTATCAACCATATCTTATAGTTTTCTGTGGAGAAGTCTTGCATATAATTTGTTACATTTATTCTTACATAATTTATTTTTTCATGCTATTGTGCTTTTTTTCATTTTCTGCTTATTGCTAACATATAGAATTGCAATTACCTAATTGTATATTTGTAAAATGGTGGCACTGATAAATGCTCTTATTAATTTATCATGTAGAAAAAAGATTTTCTTTCTTTCTTTCCAATATGTATATCTTCATTGCTTTTTCTTTTCTCATTGCACTGGCTAAGATCTCTAGTAAGAGAATAGAAGCTGGATAGAAGTGGTAGCAGAGACATCCTTGCTGGTTCTCAATATGAGGGTAGAAAGAAAGGTTTAAACATTTTATTATTTCTATGATATTTCTTGTAGGTTTTTTGTGTACAACGTTTAACAGATTATCAACCTTTATTTTCCTATTTCCATAAGCAGTTGTTTTTTTAAATATGGATGGATATTGAATTTTAGCAAATAAACTCAATTGAGAGTTAAAAGACTTCTCCAAGTACTTCTACACTTTCAAAAAATATAAAACCTTGACAATTTTATTGGCAAGTTTTGCCAAACATTTACAATGGATAATGCCTATCTTATACAAGTTGTTTAGGAAACTAGAAGACAGGTGGAGATATCCAACATATTTTTTGAGACTTGTGTAACCATAATACCAAAGCTAATTAAGGATAGAAGGATAGTGTGAGAAAAGTATATCCCAATAGTCCTTTTATTTACTTTTCCCAGCTTTATTGAAGTATAATTGACAAATCAAAATTCTATATATTTAAAGTATACAACTTGATATGTTGATATATGTATACATTGTGAAATGATCACCAAATCAAGCTAATTAACATATCCATCACTTCACATAGTTATCTTTTTTGTGTATGGTGAGAACATTTTAGACACCTTCTTAGCAGCTTTCAATATACAGTATGATATTGTTAACTATAGTGTTGTTGAATTTGGTTTGCTAGTATATCAAGGATATTGGCCTATAGTTTTCTTGTGATGTCTTTGTCTGGCTTTGGTATAGGGTGATGCTGGCTTCATAAAATAAATTTGAAAGTGTTCCTTCTTATATTTTTTGAAAGAGTTTAAGAATTGGTAGAATTCACCCACGAAGCCACCTGTTCTCAAGCTTTCTTTGTTGTTAGGTTTGAATATTGATTTATCTCTTTATTTATTATTGGTCTATTCAGGTCTATTCTTCTTGATTCCATTTTGTTAGGGTGTATGTTTCTAGGAATTTGTCCATTTCCTCTAGGTTATCCAATTTTTTAAAAGATTTTTTTAATGTTTATTTTAGAGAGAGAGGGAGTGTGTGTATGAGCGGGGAAGGGACCGAGAGAGGGGGACAGAGGATCCAAAGTGGGCTTGGTGCTGACAGCAGACAGTCTGATGCAGGGCTTGAACTAATGAACTGTGAGATCATGACCTGAGTGGAAGTCAGATGCTTAACTGACTGAGACACCCAGGTGTCCCTAGGTTATCCAATTTGTTGATACATAATTGTCCATAATAGTCTGGTATGTTACTATTTTTGTTTCATTTTTAAGGCATTCATTGTAATGTCTCCTCTTTCAGTTTTTATTTATTTGAGTCTTCTCAATTTTTTTCTTAGTCTAGTGAAGAATTTGTTGATTTTATTTTTGTAAAAATTCGACTCTTAGTTTTGTTGATTTAATTTACTTCTCTAATTTTTATTATTTCCTTTTCTTCTGCTCACTTTGGGCTTAGTTTTTTATTTTTTTCATTCCTTGTGGGGTAAAATAGATTTCAGATTTTCCTATTTTTTTTTTTTTTTTTTAGATCTTTCCTATTTTTTAATGTAGACATCTGTTGCTATAAACTTCCCTCTTAGTACTGTTTTGCTGTGTCCCATGTTTGGTATGATGTGTTTTTGTTTTCATTTGTTTTGAAATAGTTTTTAAATTTCCTTTTGATTTCCTATTTCATTCAATGATTGCTCAAGAGTGTGTTGTTTGGTTTCCACATATTTATGAATTTTCCCATTTTCTCATTGCTCTTGATTTCTATTTTGATTCCATTGTTGTCAGAAAAGATACTTGAAATTATGTCTGTCTTATTAAATTTGTTAATATTTCTATGTGAATTACTATATTGTCTATGCTAAAGAATGTCTCATATACACTTGAGAAGAATGTGTATTCATCTCCTGTTGGGTTCAAAGTTCTATATATGTCTGTTTGGTCCCTTTATTCTATAGGGTTGGTCAGGTCTGATGTTTCCTTTTTGATTTTCTGTGTGGATGATCTATCCATTATTAAAAGTGGGGTAATGAAGTCTACAACTATTATTGTATTGCTATCTATTTTTTCCTTTAGATCTTCCAATATTTGTTTAATGTATTTAGGTGTCTGATATTTGGTGTGTTATCTATTTATAATTCCTATATCTCCCTGTTGAATTGACTCTTTTATCATTATACAATGACTTTCATTGTCTCTAGAGACTGTTTTTTGTTTGGTTTTGTTTTACTGAAAGTCTATTTTGTCTGATACAAGTATAGCCAACCCTGGTTTCTTCTGGTTATCATTTTTAGGGAATTTCTATTTCTATCCCTTCACTTTCAGCCTATGTGAGTCATTTATAGTGAGCCTGTGCCTTTTGACTGGGGAGTCTAACTCATTTACATTTAAAGTAATTATTGATAGGTGAGGACTTACTATTGCCACTTTATTAACTGCTTTCTGTTTTTCAGTTGTTTTGTTCCTCTCTCCCTTTCTTGCTGCCTTCCTTTCTTATTTGATGATTTCTTGTAGTGATTTGTTTGGTTCTTTTCTCTTTATCTCACCTAATTATCACTTTTTTTTTCTATGCAATTATTAATTTAAAACATGCCTGTAAAAGTTGTGATTTTATCTAGAATTTAATAAAAATATATACTTAATATAATATATATAATGACAATGACCACAATAGACACAAAATTATTCATTAAAATTAGTTTCTCATTGGTAATAATTCTTTAAAATTCTTAGCCAACAAGGAACAAAAGGAACTTCCTTAACTCCATAAGGGTATATATTGAAAACTAACAATTACTAGCTTAATAGTGAAACTTTCAAAACATTTCAATTAAAGTCAGGAATTAAGGATGGTGTCTATTCCTCTTACCCTTTAACATTATACTGTTGATCCTATTTTATCCTAAGATAGGGAAATTTAATGAGAAGAATAAGGATTGTAAAAGAAGAAACAAAATGTCCTTATTTGTGAGTGCCATAGAATATCCCAAAGAATTTACAAACAATTAAAATTAATGAGAATTCAGCAAAGTTTCTGGTTACAAGGTTAAAGTATAAAACTCAATACCATTGTGACACAATAAAAACTATAAAGCAATTTCAAGACCTTCTAAAATTTTTTGTGCCCATTTGCTAAACCCCTCCTCTGACCTTTAGTTCCTGGAAACCACTGATTTGCTTTATGTCCCTATAAATTTATGTCTTTCTCAAAAGCCATAAAAATGAAATCATATAGTATTTAGTCTTCTGAATCTGGCTTCTTTAACTTAGCACAAAGTATATGAAACTCATGCATGTTGTCACATGAGTTAGTTCATTTATTTTTATTGCTATGTAGCATTTCACTGTATGATGTACTACTGTTTGTCTTTCCATTTACCAGTTAAAGGACATTGGGATGTTTTCAGAGTTTTGCAATTCTGAATAAAGTTGCCATAAACATACATGCACAAGATTTTAAGTGAACGTAAGTTTTCACATTTCTTGGGTAAATCTAGAGGTGAGATAGCTGCCAAACTATTTTCAAACTTGACTGCATCATTTTGTATTCTTATCAGAAACATATGAGAATTCCAGTTGTTCCACATCCTCATCAGCACTCGATAATGTCAGTTGTATCTGTGTGTGTGTGTGTGTGTGTGTTTCTTATTTTAGATATCATAAATAGTGGTATCTCAATGTCATTTTAATTCATATTTCCCTAATGGCTAATGATGTTGGTTTGTAGGGTTTTTTTGTTTGTTTGGTTTCTTTTAATGTCGGAATGATGCTGGCTTTATAGAATGAATTGGAATGTGTTCCTTCCTCCTCCATTTTCTGGAAAAGACTGTGTAGAATTGGTATTGTTTATTCCTTAAATAATTGGTAGATTTCATCAGTGAAGTCATCTGGGCCTAGAAAGTTTTTAACTATGAATTCAGTATCTTTAATATATATACATAAAAGAATTCACATTTTCTATTTCTTCTTCTGTGAGCTCTGATAGTTTATGTCTTTCCAGGAATTTGTCCATTTCATCTAATCAAATTTATAGGCATAAATCAATTTGTGATATTCCCTTACTATTTGTTTAATATCTCAAGGATCTATAGCAATATCTCCTTTTCCATTCCTGATATTGATAATTTGTGTCTTCTATTTTCTTGGTCAGTCTGGCCAGAGGTTTATCAGTTTTACTGATGTTTCCAGAGAACCAATTTTTGGTTTCATTGATTTCCTCTACTGTTTTACTGTTTTTAGTTTCATTTCTTATTTTTATTATTGCCTTTTAATACTCACTTTGGGTTTAATTTGCTCTTTCTATCTAAGTTTCTTAAGGTAGAAATTTAGATCATTGACTTAAGACTTTTATTATTTTCTAACGTAAGTATTTAATAATATAAATTCCCCCTCTGAGCATGGTTATAGATTCATATCACAAATTTTTACCTGTTCTGTTTTTATTTTCATTTACTTCAAAATTTTTAATTTCCCCCTGGCTTTCTCTTTGATTATTTAGAAGTGTGTTGTTTAATTACAAATATTTAGGAATTTTTCAAATATATTTCTGTAATTAATTTCAAGTTTAATTCATTTATGTTCAAAGAATATACTTAGCAAGATTTCAATATTTTAAAAATTTGTTAAAGGTTATTTAATACCCGGAATATGGTCATTATAGAATATTTAGAAAGTTCATATCAGCAAAATGTTTTAAAAGTCCATTGCTCAGAGAAACATAACACTTTGATATATATTTTATGATTTCTTTCATTATTCTCCCATATATACATACACAAACATATGTATGTATACATATATATGTATATGTAGATAGATAGATAGATATAGATAGATATATAGACATGTACATTTACAAATGCAGACTTGTGCCATACAGATACTTTGTAATCTACTTTATCTTTTTTTTTTTTAATGTTTATTTATTTTGAGAGAGAGAGAAAGAGAGAGAGAGAATCCCAAGCACACCCCACACTGTCAGGCTGTCAGCACAGAGCCTGATGCAGGGCTTCATCTCATGAACCATGAGATCATGAGCTGAGCCAAAATCAAGAGTCAGTCACTTGACCAACTGAGCCACCTAGGCGCCCCTGTAATCTACTTTATCTATGTAAAGCAGCCTACATCAGTGGTTAAGATGTGAGCTCTTAAACCCACTGCTTGGTCCAAATCTGGGTTTCACCATTCACCTGCTATGTGACCTTTGGCAATGTTTTTAAATTCTCTGTGCCTCAGTTCTTCACATGTAAAATGGGGATGATAATAATAGAATTTACCTCATGGGAATTAAGAGAATTATTTGAATATAAACAAACTACTTAGAAAACACCTGGCACCTTGTTAATGTTACATAAGTGCTTGCTATTTTCTGTTACTGCTTTCCCCTGCCATGGTTCCAGTGTAAGGATGCACTACAGTTTATTTAGCTCATAAGCTAGTAACAGACATTTGGATGAATATTTCCTTCCTTAGAATGAATTCACAGAAGTGCAATTGCTATTTTGAAGAACCAGCATATTTTTATTATTATTTATTGATTTACTTAAAAAATTTTTTAATATTTAGTTTTAAGACAGAGACAGAGTGTGAGTAGGGGAGGGGCAGAAAGAGAGGGAGACAGAATACAAAGCAAGCTCCAGGCTCTGAGCTGTCAGCACAGAGCCTGACTTGGGGCTCGAACTCACAAACCGTGAGATCATGACCTGAAGTCTGACACTTAACTGAATGAGCCACCCAGGTGCCCCAAGAATGGGCATATTTTTCAAAAATTTCTGATGCTTGGGGCACCCGAGTGGCTCAGTCAGTTAAGCATCTGACTCATGATTTTGGCTCAGGTCATGATCTCATGGTTTGTGAGATGGAACCCTGCGATAGCGTGGAGCCTACTTGGGATGATTATCTTTCCCCACCCCCCCTTTCACAAAATACATAAATAAACTTTTAAAACATTTCAAACTTTCCGATGCTTTTGCACAAGTCCCAGAGAAGGGTTTTTGGTTTGTTTTTCAATTCACTGAAAAACCATTATGTAACAAAGTATACAAAAGGGTCAGAAACTATTTTCCAAAATCTTCCCAGGTAATTTTTTTTTTCAAGTTTTGAGTAGATAATAGTATTAGAAGACAACTTAACAGGTTAAGTTTCAAAGAGCTACTCAGATAAAGGATTTCATTCCAGGACCTCAGAGCAGGAACGTGTTACTTCCACAAATGAATCCCAGAAGGATGACAACAGACGCTGACCAAAAATAAAGAGATTGTGCCGCTCCACTGAACAGGTTTTAAAATTGTATTAATTAAAGTTGGAAAATCAATGAACTGATTAAGGAAGATTGTCCTTCAGGCATTTATAGCTCTTTTGAGTAAGACATAAATCCATCTTCTGTGGATGTAGATCCCACAGACCTTTTTTTTTTTTTTTTTTTTTTAAGGAAAATGTTTGATGGCATTATAAACTGCCCAGAAATATAAATTTTTCTGTTTCCCTCTCTATTTTATATACATAATGAATTGGAAAGTGCTCCCTTTTCTTCTGCAGATATATAAATATGTAAAAATAGGGAAGTTGTTTCTAGCCATGAACACTTAGCTTCCTGATGAAAAAAATTCTATTGACTGAACAAAAAAAATGATTTGAAGAGAATTTCTTTTTTGTTTTAGCACTGAAATCCTAAATGGCAGTGTTTGGGGGAGGTACAAAATGTGGCATGAAGAGGTCTTTAATAAAATTTTATCTAAACCTTTTCCCACACTAGACCCCATTTCCCAATGTGAATAGCAAATGTTTGAGAAAATTCTGGTCAGCAAGTAAATACAACCAAACCCAAATCTAGCTCTTAATGTCAGCTAGAAAAGTGTGGCTCATGGAACCCAGAGCAGACATTCTCACATATTAAAACCAAACCTTAAAGGTAAACAGCTTGAGCCTTTATTCTTACAAATCAAGACTTGCCATAGGATAAATTTCACCATACTGAGAAAGGGATCACTCCAGGGAAGCCATCTTACCTCAAGAAAACTGTAGCAGAACAAAAAGGCAGCCCTATTTGGGAGAAAGAATTGAAGAAATTCTATTTACTTACAGTAAGCAAACCAACTGATGGGGAACAAGGTGATCTGCTTTAAGGACAAGTAGACCCAGAGCACCAGAAAAATGAGGTTCACAAAGTTTTATTCACTAACAAAGCTCTCTTTAAAAAGAATTACAGATTCCCCTAAAATACAATCCATACCCAAAGTTTAACTTTTCTTTGAGTCCAGATTCTGTGGGATTTTTATAAAAGGTAAAGTTTCAATCGCCCAGAATAATTTACTGTATCTTCGATATTTCTTTTTTTTTTTTTTAATTTTTTCTTTAACGTTTATTTATTTTTGAGACAGAGAGAGACAGAGCATGAACAGGGGAGGGGCAGAGACAGAGGGAGACACAGAATCTGAAACAGGTTCCAGGCTCTGAGCTGTCAGCACAGAGCCCGACGCGGGGCTCGAACTCACGGACCGTGAGATCATGACCTGAGCCGAAGTCAGACACTCAACCGAGCAAGCCACCCAGGCGCCCCATATCTTCGATATTTCAAGAATGTGAAGAATACCAAATATGCAATAGCCACCAAGAGACACAAAACTGTGTTCATGGGATTAATTAGAAGGTGGTCTGCCTGCAAAACAGGATGATTAAAAGATAACTGGTATCAAACCTGAGCTTGTTCCATTCACTTTACTTCCCTCTACTTTAAATAATATTCTATTCACAGTTATGACTGGATATGTCCTCCCATCTGACAGGTCTTCATGTGAAAAATTCATATTACTTTTGGCATCTTTAATTTAGTTGCATAAAAGATCTCATTCTACAAGTTAGTAATGACAGTTTATCAAAATGTTTGCTCCGTGCCTCTTCCATCACAGTGTGCATTAACAGAAACAGTAAAATCTGTAATATCAACACTTCATCCAGCTTAGACATTTTATGACTAAAAGAGATTTCAAAACTAATTTGTTCTAGACCAGCAAAATATAGCACCAGCAGAACGCTCTCTTTTCAAAATGCTTTTCTGTTGTTAATCACTTTATCTGCACAATGTTCCATGAGCCGGTTCAGTCTAATCCCCATTTTATGGATGAGTACATGGGCACATGAGACAACAGTAATCTGCTGTGGGCTATAAAATGAAGGCAGCGGACAGTGACCACAGCTGATGAGGACGGTGATTTTCTGAGCTCCAGTCCTATCTTTTCTGTAGATTGTTAGGATACATTGTCTTTATTTTTTTTTTTTTTTAAATACATTCACACATCCACGCAATTCTCTCTCTCAAGCTACAGTTTATATTGACCTTGCACACACAGATCTAAAACGAACCGCCAGATGTTCTGTTGAGGCAGATGGCACAGCAGAGTAAAAGGAAACTAGAACTCTGGAATGAAGTAGACCAATTCTAACCTTGGTTTCGCCATCAACTTGCTACACAACCCTCTCTGAGTGCCATTTTCCTCATCTGTAAAATGGAGCTGACAGCATCGTCTTCGCAGAGGAGTAATGAGATAACAGCAAACGCAAGCATAGCCATTGGGACATAGGAGATACTTGACTATTTGCTCTCTTTCTCCTTCCCTTTCTCATTAGAAAATACGGTAGGTGGCAACGTAAGTTAAATCAGTGTCCTTTACTACTTATCCTGACCAAGTGATGATTTGCAAGTTGGCGAGTACAAACAGTAAATAGCACAGGCAAGAAGACTAAGTCAGCTGAGAGCGAGCCTCAGATAAACTGCTCACAAGTGGCCAGGCAGGTGTGAGTAATCCCCTTGTCCCTCTCATTACCTACTCTAGTCCAAAATGCTAATGGCGGTGGCAGTTGCCAAGAGGTGGGCAGTGGGAGAGGCCAGCCATCATGGACAAGATGAATCCAATGCCAGACAATTACTCTCCATACAATTAGGGGTTGTATCAGTGCACAATGTCCAACGTCTTCCTTAAACACTTCTCTGTCCCATGGACGTTTAGCTTAGCATAGGTGAGCTACTCTCGTATTCCTTTTCACTTAGAAGCATTAGAATAAAAATTACTCGGGAAATTCTTTGCCATCTATTTGAAAGAGAATAGCTCTAAGAAGCTGGAACTATCAAGATACTTTTCAAATCACTTTCATACTCTTTCAATACTCCTGTTTTTTTTAACAAATGCCTCAAAGGGCTCATTTCTTTCTTCAAAAGGACAATCTGTGTCTTGTTCTCTAGAAAATGGACTAGGAGTATGATGCAGTGACCCACAGACTCCCAAAGATTCTTGGGGTTCCCTGCTGGAACCTTCCACTGTTGCCATCCAAGGTCTAAACTATAGGACCCTGATCCTGAAGTATTTCTCCTCACCTTTTCTCCAGCACGTAGGGCTTAGAATGCAGCATTGAGGGGCACCTGGCTGGCTCGACTGGTTAAGAATCAAACTCTTGATTTGGATTCAGGTTGTGATCTCATGGTTTTTGAGTTCGAGGTCCGCATGGGGTTCTGCTGCTGACAATGTGGAGCCTGTTTGGTATTCGCTCTCTCTCCCTCTCTCTCTCCCTCTCATGCTCTCTCTTTCTCTCTTTCTCCAAATAAATAAACTTAAAAAAAAGGATGCAGATTTCAAAACTATTTTTTTATGTGAAGAAACGTAGAGATCCAAAATTTCATTGCATGACCTTGAACATGAACTTCTCAGAACCATACAGACAGAGACTGGTAGCAAGTTTGGTATCTCAATCAGCCCTCCATGGTTTCCTATGTGGAAAGACAGTCTTTGTCTTTGTGTATGGAAACCTCTGACCTAGGAGCTGGAAGGCCTGGTTCCAGTCCTAATTCTGATAACATTTATGTGGGACCTTGACTTCTATGGCTTCAGGTTCTCCCATTTATACAATAAGAGTCAATGGCAAGATCAGCGATTCTGATGAAATGTGGGGACCGTCACCCCAGAAAAATGATCAAAGTCACAATGATTGGCAAAAAATACCAGGAGGTACCCCGGCCCATGGGGCTGGATGGGCCTCCCTCCATGAGGGCTCTATGGCTACTGTCCTCATGTATCCTGACAAGATATAATATGATTTGCCCTCCCCTCCTCCAGACAAGAAAGGGTGTCTCCTCACTCACTGGCTCTTGTTGCTCTAATTGCAGGAGAGAGGAAGAATGGATGAAGGAGAGAGAAGCATGAGAAGGCCAAGGTGAGATGTAATGACCAGATCAGGAGCTCAGCATCCTCCCCTTACACATAAACGTTGGTCTCTGTGGAAGGAAAGGGCTCACTCTGTGGCTTTGTGTGCCCCTAGGTAGGATGTCAGCCAAAAAGGTCCCTTATTACTGATACTGTATGCCTGAGAGAGAGCCTGCCCTGAAGTCACTCCCTACCTAGGAATACTCCAGCAGAAGCTCCTCTGCATACAAATCGCTCAGCAGGGCCTCCTGCAGCAGAGTGGATGTGAGAAGTGCTCCTGGGCCAGCCCACACCTCCTCCAAGTAAGGGTGGGCAGCAGCGGCGCCTCCGCAGCAACAACTGAAGGTCCTAGCAGTACCTCAGCAGCAACGGAATAAGGAAAAACAGGATACGGTCCTGCACTGCCTACTATACTAACTAGGCAATATAATAGCTAGCTCATAAAAACTAGTGCTGAGAATTAAATGAACTGATATACATAAAGGGCTTTGAACATGCCTGGCACTAAGATAGGAAGGATAAATGTTAGCTATTAGTACCAAAAATTAATTTACAAAGAAAAAAAAACCCTACTGGAATTCAACCCAACTGTGCACATGGAGTACATATGGGCTAAATGTTTTTTTTCTTTTACTCAATCATTGCATAAAAAGACTAGGGACTAGAAGATATGCTAAGTCCTTAATTCATCAATTTAGCACAAAAAGAAGTACTGGCTGTAATGCATATACAGCTATTATAAATTCCAGCACCAGTTATATACCACCTGTGCTATTTCTGTTTGATCCCCCGCACCCAGATCCATTCTCTACTTTTCTCCGCTCTACTGAGGGTCCAAGAAACCTGACCTCTATCATGTGGGATCCCTCCCTCACTGAATGTTGACTGGTCTGGACAATGAGACGCTCCAGAAAGAAATGGGAGCAGCGATGCTCCTCCTCAGCTACCGCTCTTGCTGAGTGGGTCACCCCCATGGCCCCAGCTCTCTCAGGGTTTGGGTAACACTGCCCCCACCTTTTACCCCTTCAAGCCAAAAGACTGGACTCTGGATTATTTCGCCATCCCTTGCTAGTCCCCATAACACTGTCCAACACCTCTGAAAATAGTCTATCACACTTAACTTTAATTAAATCTTTTTGGCTGTGGCATCTGTCTCCCTCCGCCATACTAACTAAAACACTGTCGTATGTTCTTATCTAGATATTTCCTTGAAGTCAGTCGTTTCTCCCCAACTAGAAGTTAACAGGGTTGCTTTCACTTCCCCATGCATCATTTCTTCTACCTCACTCCCCATCTCCCACCTCAAACACCAAGAGCAATGTGCTGGGGCCAGAAAAATATGGCGGACATGCTAGTCCTCCATTCAATTCCATGACCCCCACCCCCCAAAAAGTACCTTTAGCTAAAGACATCATCTCTAAAACTTGACGTGCCTGTGCTTCACAACTGAGCTATTCTAGATAGATTAGACCAAGTGTTTTCAACTACAAAGTCATCCGTAATACAGCGCTGAATCTACTGTGAGCTCTGCCATAATAATTGGTTACTGATAAAAACTATATGTTAATGTTATAGATCTTATGTCTATGGTTATCTATATAAAAAATTAAGGGAAGATTCAATATTTGTCAAAAATATCACTATCCTCCTTAAATTTTGTCTTTAAAATGAGAGAGAAAATAATGTTATTACCAACAGGGCAATGGGAAATTTATCGGCAATCGCTAAGAATCTTATTTCAAAAGCTGAAAGTATTCGTGAGTGTCATTTCTTTTTTTCATTTACTACACGTTTGTTGAAGTCTGCCATGTGGCAGGCCCTATGCCAAGCACAGAGGGTACAGCAGTGAACAAGATAGAAATGGCCTCTGCCTTCAAGCATTTTACAGTGTGATGGTAAGGACAATTTTGACTCAGTTTATGAGTATGATGAGTGTAGTGAAGAGATTCAGATGCTATTTGAGAATATGACAGGGGACCTAACTTACCCCAGGTGGTCAAGGAAGGTTTCTCTGAGGAAGCAAAGCTTAAGCTGAGCCTTGGAAAACTGGCATTGGCTAGGTAAGTGGAGATGAGAGATGGAACAGAATGTGTAAAGACCAAGAGATGGAAAAAAAGATCACACGCTCATAGAACTGAAATAGGCCAGCATGGTTGTAGTAGAATGAGTACAGAAGTAGAAGTAGGCTGGATAACGCAGGATCTGTAACCAAATTAAGAATGTGGATTTTATTTTAGTGCCTATGGGAAGCTATTGAAGGGCTTTAAGAAGGAGAGTCACTACCAGATTCTGAAAAGATCTATCTGGATCAATGAAGACAGAGACAGGTGTAGGGAGACTGGTTTGGAGGCTGGTGCCTTTAGTCCAAGCCAAGGATGACGTTTGTTTGAAGTAAGAAAGCGGTGATGACAGACAGAAGTAATTGGATTCAAAGGTATTGAGAAAAAGAATTGTGAGACTTGGAAGCTGGTGGGATGTGGAGAATGAAGGAGAAGGTAGAGTTCTGAAAACTCCCAGTTGTCAGGCTTAGGTAGTGGATGGATGGTGATGCCACTTCCTGAGATGGGGGAGTGCAAACTAAAGACAGGCCTGGGGACATGAGAGCATCTCCTATTGGATAAGATGAAGTAAAGTTGGCTAAGAACTACTGAGTTAAACTAAGGGTTAAATCGTATGAATTTGTCAATATTAGACTGGTTTTGATGTATAAAAATGGAAATTTAATTTGGTGCAACTTAATAGAGGCAGTACTGGTACAACAGCCTCTCTTCTGGAATTAACACATTGTTTAAGGAACCACCGTTTGATTATGGCGTACTAACAGCCTTTCTTCAAGACCAAGTCAAGAATGTCTATCGTCATAATCAAGAAGTCATAGAAAGGGGGCACAGAGGTACATGCACACACGTACACCAGGAGGCCTAAATCAAGGTGTGAAAAGGTGCAGATTCATCAAAGCCAAGGGAAGAAAATTAAGCTGTATGCTGTACTACTATAAGATCAAATAAATCCAATGTACCCCAGAGCTATTCTAGGACTATTGGAAAACACTTATCCAATTCACTCACAGCCTGCAGAGAAGTCAGAGTTTAAAAACTGGTTCACACTTATTCACCATAATACCAGGGAAAGCAGGCCAGAAATGTACTATGTTTGTTTCTAATTTTAAACAGGAATCCAGGTTTCTCACTCTGGAATTCATTTAGAGAAACAGGTAACAGCACAACATATGGAGGTTCCATCCTAGATCTTGGATCACTGTCAATCGTCTCTACTGCATCTTGGAAGGCTGCAGCTCTTCTTTCCTATGCTGAGTGCAAGAGTCCCATAGAGCACAATAAGGGGTATTAACCAGGGTCTACCGCTTCTCCTTGAACTTTCTAAGAGGATTCTGCCACCTTCTTGTGCTGTGTCCTTTGCCATTGAATCCCAAGGTTCTGTGCCTATTTATCTTGAAGCAAAATCACCACTGTAACAACAGGGCAGCATCAGTTGTGTATGCAATATGAGATTGCTTGCACTGAGCACAGCTCCATCCTGAAGGTCACTTCAAATTAGGGATTCGCTTCCCTTTGCTTCCGTTTGGTGTTAGTATATTACTCATCATTAAATAAGGGCCAGAGAACTATGCTGCTAGGTAAAGGTAAAATTGCACATTTAAAAGACTCAAAACCTTAATATATTAGCTGCTAGCTCAAGTTAATATTAGCCTAGAGTTTTTCAAAGTATTGATATTAACAAGTTGATTTCTTACACATGGTATTTTCCGTGTGATGTCTCATGACCAGGCTTGTAGTGGTACCTGGCTGTTTTCCTCATTCCCCCCAACCCTGGGGGGAAAGGAGGAGAGGAAGATGTATACCCCATATTTAATTATCTTCTTTGCTTATTTTATTTCTGAACTGCTTTAACAAATAGATGGATTTTTAAGTAGAAAAGAATATTTTTTTTTAATTTTTTTTTTCAACGTTTTTTATTTATTTTTGGGACAGAGAGAGACAGAGCATGAACGAGGGAGGGGCAGAGAGAGAGGGAGACACAGAATCGGAAACAGGCTCCAGGCTCCGAGCCATCAGCCCAGAGCCTGACGCGGGGCTCGAACTCACGGACCGCGAGATGGTGACCTGGCTGAAGTCGGACGCTTAACCGACTGCGCCACCCAGGCGCCCCAGAAAAGAATATTTTTAATTTCTATGACATGCATTCGTTTCTTAAGAACACAATTGCATACTTCTATTTCAGAATTTTAAACGAGCTTCCACATGCCTATCAAAAGAGAAGATGTCATTAAAATCTACTTATCGGGTGATTTAAAAAACTCTATAGACATGCCTGTGGCTAGTTGGTTGTATCTGGTTAGAGCAGTGATTCTCCACCTTTGGGGATCTTCAGTATCTTCTTGTTTTGTGTTTGATTTCATATTTTCTACCACCTCCACATGGACACACCTTCATATAAGTTATCTAAGCCAGAAACCCCCAAAATATCCTGAATTCCTTTTTTTCCTTCATCTAATCCTCTTCCCAGATTCAATCAAGTCACCAAATTCTGTTCGTTCTCCCTGGAAAGCATCTTTCTAACATCTCTGCTCTGACAACCCCCAGAGCTCCCCACTCTTTTCCCTGCTTTTAATTATTTTCCCCCACTCAAGCAATCCACAGCATATACAGCGTGAACTTGCTAAACACACAGATCTGGTCACTTCCTTCCCATTACAACCCTTCAATGGCTCTCCCTTGCTTATAGAAAAGTTCAATGTCCTTAGCATGACACACGAGACCATCTATCTCATGGCTCTTTCCTCCCTTTCCAGCCTCATTCCCCTTTCCCTATCCTATACCCCCCTCTGGGCACCAGCCATGACCAATTACTTGAAAGTTCTTGAATATGCATTATGCTGGTTCACACATTTACACCATTATACATTTATTCTCTTTACATAGGAATCTCCCCTGCCAAATTAAGATTTCCCTCTTTTGTGCCAGCACCAAACTGGGTAGATAGCTCTATTTTTGCATTTATCACACTATACAATAATTCTGTTTCTGTGGCTGCCTTCCTTTGTAGAACACAAGAAGGTCAAGGAGTTTTCCTATTCATTCTACCTAGCATGGTGTCTGACCTGTGGTATGTGATCAACAAATGGAGGGATGAGGTATTATGTGGCATCTCCTTAATTTCTTCTTCTTCTTTTAATGTTTATTTATTTTTGAAGGAGAGAGAAACAGAGTGTGAGTGGGGGTGGGGGTGGGGGTGGGGCAGAGAGAGAGGGAGACACAGATCCAAAGCAGGCTCCAGGCTCTGAGCTGTCGGCACAGAGCCCGACGGGGGCTTGAACTCCTGAACTATGAGATCATCACCTGAGCCGAAGTCGGACGCTTAACCGACTGAGCCAACTGGGCGCCCCTCCTTAATTTCTTAAAAATTAAATTAATGAACATTATTTTGCTCTAAGATTATACAGAAAGTCACTTCAGATGAATAAATTGTAAAACGTTGCCCAGTCTTCACTGAATTGTTAGAGCCTCGCTTCTACCCCAAGGGATCTGCTTCTTTGTGCTCAAGAACCATAGACAATCTCTGATTCCCAATCACCCCCGTGTTTCTACAAATGATGACTAGGCACACATATACCACTTGGAGAGAAAAAATTTCACACAACATATCTAACAGAGGGATGGAAGCAGCATCATCATATGTAAGACATGCCTTTTATGCAGATTAACATTCAAGAGGAGAAACGCCTACTCAGAGTCTAGAAGCAATTTAACAATCTTTCTTTACACTAAAGCTACGTTATTTTTAATATCATTATTCTTTGACTCATCCCAAAAGAAGGAGATCCCCTCCTAAATTGTTCAGGTCATAGACCTGACAATGAAGCATCTGCATCAGTTAAGCCAGATTTGCATCAAGACGCAATTAAAAAAATAAAAATCCCAGGGCCTGAGTAATGCTTTAATTTTATTATTCACTCTTTTAAGATGTTCAGCCAGAGCAGCTAAAATGTGTTTCCCAATTGAGAATCTTAAAAATAAACTTTAAACTTAGGAACTCTGTGATTCCAGTCTCTTTACAGAATGAAGCCATTTTATTTGTTCGCTTTGCCTACAAGTGAAAACATACAGCCTCTGTTTAGTTCAATTAACCAAGGATATAAATTGCCCTGAAGTGTTTGTTTTTCCTTCTCTTTATAAATAAGAAGAGCAAGAAAAAACACAAAAGATATTGCCTGCCTGCATGCATTCACTCATTCAGCAAACTTCTAGGAGAAGCCCTTGCTAGGCCCTGGGGCTACTGAGATGAATAATTCACAGTCGTCTCCTCCAAGAATTTTCTAGCCTAGTGGGGATAGGATACTTAATCAGGTAATTGTAAAACCTTGTGGGAGGTTAGTGACAGAGACATGCACAGGGTTTGGTATAAGCCCAGAAGAGGAATATCTAAGCCACAGGTGGCTGAGCAGAAGAACAGATATGCATCTTTGAGATTTCAGGGACCCACACTATAGGCATTTTAGAAGTAAGTTCATGGTGAGATGTGAGGAATGGGAAAATGAGGGAGTTTACAGTTACTATAAACTCAGTTCTCTCAATAGTGGAGGATTCTAGCTCACCTGCTGGGAGAGAGGAATTGAGCATTGAGCAGGGGCATCTCTTCTAAGAGTAGTGAAAGTGTGGAATCATTTCTGGGAGGAATAGGAAAGTGAGGTACTACTGATAAGAAAGCAATTGGAGGGTGGCTATGACAGCTCAGTTAGGGGACTGAATCTGTAAATAAGACAGAAAAGGCAAAGAGCAACACAGGTCCATGTTGGTGTTCTGTAGACCCACATGGCAGAAGAACACAAGAATGAAAGGGGGCTGGTAAGCAGTCGGGTTCAGATGGCTAACTGACAGGTTGCATAAGGAAAAGAAGATGACAGCAATGCATGATGACTGGTGGGTGACTGTACATTCCTGTTTGCCCAGGACCATCCTGGTTTAATTATTGGAAAGTCTCCTTTCACTTGCCAAAGAATCCTCGTAGGGCAATATATTAAATGGTCCCCAAGTGATGGCCTGGGAGACATAATAAGACAATGGGTGTCTGTGAGGTTAAAGGGACAGTGTGGCCAAAGAGTGAAATGAAGGAGTTATGATCAAAGAAAGGAGGGCTTCCTGAGAGACAGATAATTAAGGGTGTGGTCCTGGGAACCAGTAGCTGAGACGACACAGAGACGACAGTCTTTAGGGCTAAGGCAGTCCCAGAAAGATGATGCTAAATGGTTGGATAGGTCATTCTCATGGTCACTGAGATCACCTCCGGCACTTAATTGAACATGCTCCATATATGTTCGAGGATATGGCAGGAGGTACAGTGGGAAGGGTGACTATGCATCAGGTCCCAGTGAATCAGACAATAGGGGGCTGGCCAGAAGAGGGGAGACAGAAGTGAAGAAGGGTTCAGGATGGCATAGATGTGTGCCTGACATGCAATATAAAAATGTACTTTTAGGAGTACCTGAGTGGTTCAGTCAGTTAAGCGACCAACTCTTGATTTTGGCTCAGGTCATGATCTCACAGTTTATGAGTTCTAGCCCCAAGTTGGGCACTGTGCTCACAGCACAGAGACTGCTTGGGATTCTCTGTCTCCCTCTCTCTCTGCCCCTCCCCCAGTCATGCTCGCTCGCTCTCTCTCTTAAAAATAAATAAATTAACATTTAACAAATAAAAATGTACTTTTAAAAGAGGGAGGAAAGGTAATCATCAGACAGCAGTCAGGGGGCAAGCCAATAGTTTGTGATGTATGGGAGGGTAAGAACACTCCACAGTGTGAGCTACAGAAGAAGTTCTGTCTCCTGGAGAGGGGAACGGTGGGCACCACTCTGAGGCTTCCACGCAGTCTGCAGAGGGCAGCAAAGGTGCCATTGGGGGAGAGGCCATGGGTTCTGTCTCCACGTAAGTGAATCCTTCTGAAGTCAAAAAAGGTCCAGAAACCAAATTCCAACCTGCACATGAAGTTTTTTGTAGCAGGTAATTTCTCATGTACTGTTTTTCTTGTACAAGCCCAACCCATACCTTGGAGAGCTGGTACAATGAAACAAAGCATTAGCACTGCTTAAACCTTTCTTGGGCTAAAGTGTTAATTACATTATTTTTTGCTATTAATAATTACTAGAAAAGATGACTGATACTTATGCATAAACCATTTCTACTTCCCACATATGTAACTTTTCTTCAGTCTTTGGAGAGAGAACTGTAACCTGTCCCAATATGCCTCTTCCTGTCTGCATGGGGCATAGAGATCTCAATAAATAATTACCCACAACTTGTTCTGGATTCCCTGAAAATATATGACGTAGTAAATATTCCCCAGATATTTACCTTTTAAAATTTTAAATGAAATTATTATCACCAAAGAAGCTAAAACTCAAAATGTTTTAATTCAACCAGAAGAATTTCATCAAATTCAACATTTTTACAATAATTTGAAAATCTTGTGGAATTACTTGAAAATGCCTTGCTCCCTGTCCTTACATCATAGTTTGGAGCAGGATGGACAGCAAACATTGAGAGAATTTTGGACCTACTGACTCAGGGAGGAAGGGAGACACTGTGAAAGGAGAAAGGAGAGATGTTCATCCCCAAACGTATTCCAGCTCCTGGATCTCCTACATATCACCCCTGTCCCAGCTACAGGGAGGCCTGAGACACATGTCCTGGAGCACATGGCAAAAGTCTCTTGACTAAAAACGTCCTGTCCATCCAGTACTGACCTAAGTATTTCCATCTTTTCTAGTGCTGATTAGGATGGTGGTTCTCAGGCCCAGGACTCCAGAGGCACATCTCATTAGCTGTCTACTGTGTGTTCATGATTTTTCTGTGGGGCAACCCCAGTCTAAATATCAAACAAGATAATGGAAAGGTTATAACCGAGGTCACCCATTGTACACAAATATGGGAGGTGACTTTTATTTTGGTTTGTTCTTAGGAGGAACTCTTCTGTGCGAATAATCTAAACTTGATAAAAATACCACTGTCTTTGCTAGGAACAGCTCTGAAAAATGGTAGCAATACAGGTATGCATTATTTGACTTCTCCCTGTTTCATAATTTAGTTCCACACGCTTCTGGTAGGTATCTATATTTATCCCCTAAGTCTGTCAAAAAACACTGCAGCTGCAACTGTGAGTTTAGCCAACAGACACAAATAAGAGACCAGCACCCTTTTTAAAGGATCTCAAATTTCAGATCATAATGTCATTTTGCATGGAGACACATAAAAAGCTTTTCAGGATGCAGCTTGTGGTAGGGGCAGTGGTGACAGTCACAAGTGGAGTTGCTAAGGGAAAGCATTATATTTAAAGTAAAGGAGCAGTGCCTGGGTGGCTCAGTCGGTAAAGCATCTGACTCTTGATCTCAGCTCAGATCACGATCTCATGGTTCGTGAGTTCAAGCCCTGCATCGGGCTCTATGCTGATAGTGTGGAGCCTGCCTGGGATTCTCTCTCTCTCTCTCTCTCTCTCTCTCTCTGCCCCACCCCCCTCAAAAATAAATAAACTTAAAAAGAATATTTTTCAATAAATAAAATAAAGGAGAAGAAGATGCCTCTTGGAAAGGAGACATTTTCCTTCTTAGAGTCAAAGAAGGGAAGGCCTTGACAAGACAGAAGGGGTCATTTAGTAGAACCTCTTCATTTTACTGAGGAAAGAATGACAACCCAGAGTTTTAGGTCTGCTCAAAGACACACAACAGAGCCCAGGTGAGAACCTGAAACCAGAATCCCCAGGGGAGGGGGTCAAAGCTCTACTTTCTATAGCCTCTTCTTTAATAAATGGATATCAAGCCATGTTTTCATGTTTGGAAATAACACAGCAGCGGTTTCCACTAAACACCCCATGGCTATCATGAATAACTGTCATTTTTTTATTAAGATTTTTTTAATGTTTTATTTATTTTTGAGACAGAGAGAGACAGAACATGAACGGGGGAGGGTCAGAGAGAGGGAGACACAGAATCTGAAACAGGCTCCAGGCTCTGAGCTGTCAGCACAGAGCCCGACGCGGGGCTTGAACTCACGGACCACGAGATCATGACCTGAGCCGAAGTCGGCCGCTCAACTGACTGAGCCACCCAGGCGCCCCAACTGTCATTTTTTTAAATGTTTATTTATTTTTGAGACAGAGAGACAGAGCATGAACGGGGGAGGGCCAGAGAGAGAGGGAGACACAGAATCTGAAGTAGGCTCCAGGCTCTGAGCTGTCAGCACAGACACGGGGCTCGAACCCACAGACCGTGAGATCATGACCTGAGCCAAAGTCGGAGGCTGAACCAACTGAGCCACCCAGGCGCCCTGAACAACTGTCATTTTTTAACCACCAAGCACTATTTCCTAAAGTACAGTACTCTGATTTTTTTTGTGGAGTCACCTATCTCCTCCTGGGAGGTCTTGATGGGAGGGCCCATCCAGACACCTGCCCCTCCACTGTACAAGCTAAAAACAGACCCTGGAGTCTCTTTTGCCAGAGCATTTTTCTTCCACCCTACAGCAGCCAGCGGCAGACATATATTTGGGTCTAATGACTCTAGCAGCTGACCCAGCAGCCAAGACTGTCAGGCAGTCAGTTCCTGCTCCTGAGACTTAATACCTACGCTACCTAAGTCTGTGTTTTGAGCATTGCCTTCAGTCCAGATATTTTCCTATATCTTTGCAACAAAATCTCATTTATTTTAAGGTAGAGTCAGAATTGATTTCCATTACCTACAACCTGAAGCTTCTTGGAGGAAAAGAATGCAGAGGTCTGAGGGATAGAGAGATCCTAACTAATTCTGAGACTAGTTACATACATAGAAGGCATTCCTTTAATTGAACATCCCCACTTGTGGCAAAACAGAGAAAAGCTACAAGTCTGCTGAGATTTGGGTATAAATAGCTGATGAAGTTTCGATGTCATGCTGGCATTATCTTGGAGTTAAAATCATTGAACTTAGAGCCTTGTAGAAGAATAGAGAAAGTTTTGATTCCAAGCAAGATAAAATTTAAGAGGAGTTCTAAAGAAGGAACACACACAAGTCTGAGGCCAAGACACTAATTAAATTAAAATTTAAGAGTGACACCTGGGTGGCTTAGTCGGTTGAGCATCTGACTTCGGCTCAGGTCATGATCTCACAGTTCAAGAGTTCAAGCCCTGAGTTGGGCTCTGTGCTGACAGCTCAGAGCCTGGAGCCTGCTTTACATCTGTGTCTCACTCTCTGTCTGCCCCTCCCCCACTCACACTCTGTCTCTCTGTCTCTCAAAAATGAATAAACATTAAAAAAATATTTTTAAATAAAATTTAAGAGATAACGGTAAGATCAGTGTGGAAAACATCTACAGCTAGATGTTTATTTTTAAATCTTTCTCTATATTTATTTAAACTCAGATTTTAGAAGTCTTGTAATATTACATTTTCCTATTTTGAGCTTTAGTCTTTGAAAAAATAAGAGAGCGTGGACAAAATGGTAAAATAAGGAAGAAAAAATGTATCTCAGGTAAAAAGATCACCTCTATCTCTGCTACGGCCATGATTGAAGCACAATCGCCTCCTTGTGGTGGCATACTTTAATTGCAGGCTCCATTTCTCTGATGATTAACCCCATGAAAGGCAATAAGCAAAGGCAGTAGAGTCATGATTTATATGTAAATTAGAAAAAAATTTATTTTATATGATCATAAAAGGTTTTTAGTTCCATAGTGCTGTGAGAGTGAAAAATTCTGGTTGATGGTAATTAGGATAAGCTAAATGTTCAATCATATTTTACTCTGTGTGTCATATTCTTCATCCTAAGACTTGTAAATCAATGTGTTGAGCCAACAACTCTTGGGAAACTAGAAGTTGAGGCCTCCAGTTGTAGTAACCAGGCAGATGGCACTACAAATAGAGTTAAAGAGCTTCTGTCAGGGAAACAGGTTTTACAAGTTGGAATGAAGAAAACCCAAACTGAGCTAAATTGGGTTATGGGAATGCAATAAGGAATCCTTTTATCTTAGTTGTAAGGAAAATTTATCCACAAAAAGAATCACCCAGAATATCAGACATCAGAACATTCATGCAAGCAGATAAAAGCCAACATGAATTTCTAACACATAAAAACCATTTTCACAGACTGCATGGAAAATAAAAAAACTTATTTCAAAATTCACATTGCCTTTTGAAAACAAGCCATCTGTTGTTTGTAGGAAAGGTGCTAGATTTTTGAAGAAAAGGATACGAAGTGAGTTTCAGAACCAAAGGTGACAGGAAGGGCACTGATTCATGTATAAACATGAAAATATGGGGAAAAAAAAAAAAACCAGCCTCCAGATTCCTAGAACATAGATAATTTATCACCAGAAATTGCTAACACCAAGAGCTGCACTGCTTTGCTACCGTTTAGCTTGGGCCTTGGTCCAACTGCCATATCATAGGTTTGTGTAGGCGATATCAGAAACCCGAAATCTTTGGCCTACTGATTTGGAAATTATGTACTTTGAAAAGGAAAGTTTAATATTCAGAAGTCAAGACAGAAATATTATGATGGATTTTTAAAATACATTTCCGCTACAAGGGAGTGTCATTTAAAAAATTGAGGGCTAGGGCACCTGGGTGGCTCAGTCGGTTAAGCATCCGACTTCAGCTCAGGTCACGATCTCGCGGTCCGTGAGTTTGAGCCCCAGTCGGGCTCTGGGCTGATGGCTCAGAGCCTGGAGCCTGCTTCCGGTTCTGTGTCTCCCTCTCTCTCTGCCCCTCCCCCGTTCATGCTCTGTCTCTGTCTCAAAAATAAATAAACATTAAAAAAAATTTTTTTAAATAAATAAATAAAAAATAAAAAATTGAGGGCTCCTGGATGTCTCAGTTAGTTGAGTGTCCAACTCTTGATTTCAGCTCAAGTCATTATCCCAGGATTGTGGGATAGAGTCCTACATCGAGCTCTATGCTGAACAGGGAGCCTGATTAAGATTTTCTCTCTCTCCTCTGCCCCTCTCCCCTGCTTGCACTTTCTCTCTCTTTCCCTCAAATAAAAAAAAATGATCATGACTACTAATAATAACAGCTTATATATCCAAAGATAAGTAGAGATATAGTCAATCAATAAATAAATTTAGAAATATCCAGGGAAACTTTTTTGTTCGTTTGGCTTTGGCGGGGGGAGGGCAGTCCAGCAGACACAAAGGAAGCAAGACTGAGCTTAGAGGCATATGTTGAAAAAACAAACATCTTACGCTTTCAGGGTGATGTGTATTTAAAGATAGTGGAACACTTTTTCCACTGATGTATAGTAACATTAAGGGGCATTTTTCATATTATGATAAAAACACTGAATTTTAAACATTTTTAGCTTTTTAATTATGGGAAATTTCGAATGTATACAAAACTAGAGAGGATGGTATAATGAATTTTCAGGTGGCTTGTCAGCCACCTTCAATGATTATCAATGCATGGCCTAGGTATGATATATCTCAGGATGTGGAAAGCAATCTCAATATGGTATAAAGGACATACTTTTATTTTCCAAAAGAACTGTTTTGCTTCACCCTATCCCATGGCTATCATCTATATTTTTATTTTCATTTATTTATTTTTTAAAGTAGACAGAATTTTACTGAATATGCTGCAAGGAAGAGGCAGGACAGCAAAGGAGAGACTGTCGCAATGAGGCAGGGAAGTGAGGAGGTACTGGGAGGCCTGAAATTTCCCCTTTTTTTGGTAACTGTGCCTGATTGTAAGTAGCCCATTGGTTAGTTAGGGTCTATGGATATTTTGAGGTGGGTCGCCTGATAGTCCTGTCTGTACTCAGCCAGGGGTCACTGTGGGCCCTTTCTGCATTCCATCACTCAAACCTGCTGCCTAAAAGCTCCCTCTTCGTCCCTCCATGCCCCCGCCCCAACCCGACAGACTGGCAATGACAAAGCTTTGGCATCTGGGCAGAGGTCTCATCTCTAGTAGCTTTGTAGAGATGTCCCTACCCAAACTTATCCTTCAGGGGTTCTGTACAGTTATAGACCAGAGCATGGTATTAACGTGCTGATAAGGCAATTTGAGGGAAATTTCCTGGTGGCCCTGTCCACAGGATTTAGGGCTGGAATCCCTGTTGAAACATCACTTGTACATAGAACTGTTGGATTCACTGAGATACGTAGGAACGCATTTACCCACAGATCAAGAGGGCAGCTGGATTCACGGGAACAGAAGAAAAGGGGCAGAGGCCAAAAGAAGCAAGGCGAGACAGCCAGGGCCAGGAAATGGTCCCCACTGAGGGCATAAGGTGTGCGAATTGGCCCTGGGCTAGCCTCTGCTCCCAGCTGCACCACACATCGGGAACAATCCTCTGGGGGGTCGGAATGAGAAAGCAGAGGAAAGGGGTCCTTGGCCCTCACAGGCATGGAGAATCCAAACTGTTCTCCCTCAGACCACACCAGACAGCCGCCTTGGCCAAGGGTCTCCAGTCATCTGGGAAGTACTGGGGCCGAAAAGAGAAAGGAGAGAGAGAAAGAGAGAAGGATTCCTCTGAAGGGTAAAAAGGTTGAGCTGGCTGCCTCTGGGTTTCGGATCCTCACCCGGGAGTAACCTCAGCTGGAGGTCGTCAGTTCCCCAAGGAGTACTAGAGTCAGTCCACCAAGGGAAAGTGCCAGAGATTCCCAAAGAATCTGGGGAGAGCCCCCAACTGGCAAAGCTCCTCATGTGGAGTTCCCCTAAACGTGTGGGGGAGGGCACAAAGTCTCCCCACTTGGGGCCACCAAATGTGGTGTCTCTCCTGATCAGATGGGGCCCCAAATGTGGGGAGACGATGGGGTGGAAGCAAGGGGTGCTGGCGGTAAAAGGATTCACCCAAGACAGAACGAAGGAGATAGAAGTTTACTGAATACACTGCAAGGGAGCGCCAGGCAGGACAGCAAAGGAGAGAGAGCCTATCGTCTGCGTTTTTAAAACTAGATACTATTTCTAGAACCAAAGCACAAGTTGAAAGAAACTTGCAGATCATTATCTAGTCAACCACATTCCCATGCAACTCAAGTACCCTGGCCCAAGATCCTCATACAGTGTAAGGAAAGTCTTTCTAGAAACAGTAAGAATCATTTAAAATTCAGGAAAGCTGCCTTATGAGACCGTGGATACCCCATCCCTGGAAAGGTTGAGATACAACCTTAAGCAACGACTTAATAGCATATGGTAGAGTAAGAATGCGTGTGTGGGGGACACACTTGAGTCTGAATCTTGACTTTGCCACTTGGCACTTCCTGCCCTCTCCTCTGAGCCTCAATCCTTCCATCACAGGGTTGCTATTAGAATCCAATGAGGTAACGTAAATAACATGCCCAGCACACAGGAGATACTTGATAGACATCTCTTTCTTTCATCTCCCTTTACTCCCCAAATCAGATCCACATAATGACAGAGAAAACATGCAAACATGTAAAAGTATTTCACTAAACGAAGTCACATACATGTATCATCTTTCAGTCACTGTCTTATTTTCGGATAGCAGTAACTGAAACACTAAATTGAGTTTTTCTCATGGCTAGACTTTTCCCTAGACGATCCACATGTAAAGAGTATATATGGAAAACACAGTGCTTTCATATCAGTATATTAAGCTGGGACGACATAGAGCAAATCACTCCAGAGATTTATAGCAATAAAAGCTAAACCAGTTTTTTTTTTCCCTTCAGTCACATCCTTATGCTATAGAGAAAATATCAGATTTGGAAAAAGAAACGCTTTGGACAAAAGGAGGAGAACTGTATTAAAAGGAAATGGAAAAAAAATCTCAAAGCAGATAAATTCTTAATTACCCTTTTTGTCACTATCTTAATACCCAGCTCCAATGGTATAGTATTTCAAATTAACGACCCCTAGATGGTTTCATCGCCTGTGAACCTTCAGAATAAAATAAGTCCCCACGTAACCCTGTGCCCATAATCAGCATCTCTCTGAGGAGTGGCTGGCTCTCTTTGCCTTCTAGTACTCACTCCCAGTGTGGAAAATTTCTAACAGCTACATGAGATATCATTATTATTCCATATGGAACCAATGTGTGTGTGTGTGTGTGTGTGTGTGTGTGTGTGTGTGTGTGTGTGTTTAAAGAGTCTTTCCTAGAAATACCTGCCATATGACAAATACTGATGTTTGTGACATAGCAATACAATATGCTGGGGCATTTGAGAATCTCTGGATTTGATTTCTCATATATGGTACATAGGGCTTTAGTGGTTTGATTGCAGTTGTTTTTCTTCCTGAATGTTGTGTTCTGCTGTCAGAAATGCTACAGGCGTCAGAGCAAAGATGATTCTATTTTTAAAGACTACATATTAAAATCATTTATTGAGAATGGTTCAGTTAGCCTATAATGCATGACAGTTCAACCCAAAACTTGTCGGCTTACAACAACAATGCTTTATTTTGTCTCACGGTACCACGGCTTAGCTGAGCAGTTCCTCTGCTGGTTTCGCCTGAGCTCATTCCTGCAGCTGCATTCGGCAGGAGAGTTGGCAGGGCCAGAAGGTTCCAGACAACTCACTTACGTCCAGCAGTTGATGCTGACTGTAGTTCAGGGTGCCTCAGTTCTCTACTACTGACCCTCTCATCCTCCAGTAGGCCAGCCTGGCTTTTCTACATCACCATCTCAGGGCAGTGTCTTTGTCCTAAACACTCTAAGCAGAAAGTGCAAGGCCTCTTAAGGCCTTGGAAGTTATATAACATTGTTGTCATTGCATTCTACTGATCAAAACAAAAGACCAGCCCTTACTCAAAGTATGGGAAAATACACCCCACCTCTTAATGGCAGAGGTGGCAAAGTCACACCACAGAAAAGTTGGGGACGAAATGTTACAGCCACCGTTGAAAACAATCAGCCACAGAGGGTTCTAAGCAATGTTATCAAATGAAGTGCATGGCCTTTCTCAGAACTAAGCTTGCCCTCCCTAAAACTTGAGCGTAGCACAATGCCTTTGGCTGTAATTTCCTAAGAATCAGAATCTAAGCCTTTGCTTAGAACTGCAACACCTCTCTCAGTGTTCTGGCTGCATTAATAATCCATTTGTCCCCAGGGAGGAGCCAAGATGGCAGAACAGCATGGAAGTTTTTTGTGTGTCTCACATTCATGAAATACAGCCAGACCAACACTAAACCATCCTACACACCTAGAAAACTGACTGGAGGATTAACACAACAATCTGCACAACCTGAATGATAGAATTCAGCAGGTACGTGGCATGGAGAGGTGAACTTGGGGAGCAAGAAGGCATGGGAAGGGAGGTGCTTCTGCGAGCAGAGAGAGGACGGAGACTGGGTGGGGGAGAATACGGGAAAAGCACCGCTCCCCAAAAGCAGCTGGAGAGAAAGTGGAAAATTGGAAACAGCCACAGGGACTAAACTAAAAAGGGAGAAAGGAGAAAGGAGAGGGTTTACATTCCATTAAGACTGTAAACAAGGGGAGCGCAAAGTCTGCAACTCCGCAGCTCGATACCTGGCGGTGCTTGGGTGGGAAGGGCGAATCCCCAGGAAGTGAGTGGGGTCCGGGTGGTTCTCGGGCCACAAGGGGAAAAGCGGTTCCACTGCTGGAAGGACATTTGGTAGAGACTGTTGAAACCACTTGGTCCTAGCAGACCCCAGAAAGTGGCCACATTCTCTGGTGCTGGAACAAGGTCATTAAGGGTGAAGCCTGGTGCCAGGTGTGTGTTGTGATTTTCCATAATCCCTGAAAAGCTGCTGCTACACTATCTCGTGAACTTTTTCTGGGGCAGGCTGGCACCTGGCTGCAGTCTCGGGGCACCGGCGGCAGCAGGGTCCAGCAAGCGTTCCTGGGTGCGGCCGACATTCGGCCATTGCTGGGTGAGACCCTCCTGCAGAGGGGTGGAACGGGTCAAAGCCGCAGTCCTTCAGAAGTAAGGGGCCAGGGAAACAGGCGCATCTGAGACAAAACTCGGGAGAGAGGTACTGCCTGGGGCCTGGTCACGGACAATGAAAAAGTAGGGAGTGGACGAAAGCTGAAGACAGAGGACGGGTGTGCAACTGCCATCCAAGAGAACAGAGTCCCGATACTAGAGACTGGGTAGCTGGGTGGCACCATTTTCACCGCTCCCGCGCATGTGCACACGCACCTACGAGCACCACATTACCCCACCCCAGTATGCTAGCAGCGCCATCTAGTGGAGAGCGGAGCCATTACACTGAGCCCCGCCCAAATGGGCCAATCTCGCTCTTCAAGAACACAAGTCTCACTGCCTGCCTAGTTTATGGACTATAAAGCACTACATAAACTGACTTCTAGGGGAAAATGAAGTAATTTCAGTCCTACTTCAATATGTTAGCAGGTCCATCTATTCAATTTTCTTCTTTTTTTTTCTCTTTTACACTTCTTTTGTTTTTCTTGAATACAGAAAGAGCAAAAATCATTTTTATTTTCAATTTTTATTAAAAATATTTTTAATTTTTATTACTATATTTTTTACTTTTGTGTGACTTTTTTCAAATTCTATTTTACCTCCATCATTTTATTTTAGTCTACTTCAGTGTATTCACCTTTTCAATTTTTCAAACAATTTCCTTTTTTTCTTCTTTTTTTCTCTTTTTCTTTTCTTTTTCTTGAACGCAAAAAAGAAAAAAATTCATTTTTATTTTTAATTTTTATTAAAATATTTTATTAAGTTTTTTTCTACTATATTCTTTACATTTGTGTATATTTTTTCAAATTCCATTTTACTCCCATCAACTCATTTTAGTCTATTTCAGTGTATTCATTTTTTCAAATTCTCAAATGATTTACTTTTTTTTTCCTCCCCCTCTTTTTCTTCTCTAATCTGCCAAACCACTTTCAACACCCAGACCAAAACTCACCTAGGATCTAGCATCATTTATTCAATTTGTGTGTGTGTTTAATTTTTTTATTTTAATATTTCTTTAATTTTAATTTTAATTTTTCTACCTCATTAATTCCTTTTCTCCCTTCAAAATGACAAAACGAAGGAATTCATCCCAAAAGAAAGAGCACAAAGAAACAACAGCCAGGGATTTAACTGACACAGATACAAGCAAGATGTCTGAACCAGAATTTAGAATCATGATAATAAGAATACTAGCTGGAGTCTAAAATAGATTAGAATCCCTTTCTGCAGAGATAAAATAAGTAAAAAATAGCCAGAATGAAATTAAAAATGCTATAACTGAGCTAAAACCATGGATGGATGCAGCGGTGGCAAGGATGGATGAGGCAGAACAGAGAATCAGTGACATATAGGACAAACTTATGGAGAATAATGAAGCAGAAAAAAGGAGGGAGATTAAGGCAAAAGAGCAGGATTTAAGAATTAGAGAAATCAGTGACTCATTAAAAACAAACAACATCAGAATCATAGGGGTCCCAGAAGAGGAAGAGAGAGAAATAGGGGTAGAAGGGTTATGTGAGCAAATCATAGCAGAAAACTTCCCTAACCTGGGGAAAAACACAGACATCAACATCCAGGAAGCACAGAGGACCCCCATTAGATTCAACAAAAACCAACCATCAACAAGGCATATCATAGTCAAATTCACAAAATACTTGGCAAGGAGAAAATCATGAAAGAAGCAAGGGAAAAAGTCCCTAACCTTCAAGGGAAGACAGATCAGGTTGGCAGCAGACCTATCCACAGAAACTTGGCAGGCCAGAAAGGAGTGGCAGGATATATTCAGTGTGCTGAATCAGAAAAATATGCAGCCAAGAATTCTTTATCCAGCAAGGCTGTCATTCAAAATAGAAGAAGAGATAAAAAGTTTCCCAGACAAACAAAAATTAAAGAAGTTTATGACCACTAAACCAGCCCTGCAAGAAATTTTAAGGGGGAATCTCTGAGGGGAGAAAAGATGAAAAAATATATATATATATAATATTCCAAATATATATATATATATATACATATATACATATATATATATATATACACACATACATATATACATACATATATATATATATACCAAAAGCAACAAAGATTATAAAGGACCAGAGAACACCACCAGAAACTCCAACTCTACAAGCATCATAATGGCAATAAATTCATATCTTTCAGTAATCACTCTAAATGTCAATAGACTCAATGCTCCAATCAAAAGACATAGGGTAACAGAATGGATAAGAAAACAAGATCCATCTATATACTGTTTACAAGAGACCCACTTTAGACCTAAGACACCTTCAGATTGAAAATATGTGGATGGAGAACCATCTATCATGCTAATGGTCAACAAAAGAAAGCCAGAGTAGCCATACTTATATCAGACAATCTAGACTTTAAAATAAAGACTGTATCAAGAGATGCAGAAGGGCATTTTATCATAATCAAGGGGTCTATCCACCAAAACCTAACAATTGTAAACATCTATGTGCCAAATGTGAGAGCACCCAAATATATAAATCAATCACAAACATAAAGAAACTCATCAATAGTAATACCATAATAGTAGGAGACTTCAACACCCCACTCACATCAATGGGCACATCATCTAATCAGAAAATCAACAAGGAAACAATGGCTTTGAATGACACACTGGACCAGATGGACTTAACAGATATATTCAAAACATTTCATCCAAAAGCAGCAGAATATACATTCTTCTCCAGTGCACATGGAATGTTCTCCAGAATAGACCATATACTGGGATGCAAATCAGACCTAAGTAAGTACAAAAAGATTGAGATCATACCATGCAAATTTCAGACCACAACGCTATGAAACTCGAAATCAAACACAAGAATAAATTTGGAAAGGTAACAAATACTTGCAGACTGAAGAAAATCCTAGTAAAGAATGAATGGGTTAACCAACAAGTTAAAGAGGAAATTAGAAAGTTCATGGAAGTCAATGAAAATGATAACACCACAACCCAAAACCCTGGCAAAGGTGGTCATAAGAGGAAAGTATATAGCAATCCAGGCCTTCCTAAAGAAGGAAGAAAGATCTCAGATCCACAACCTAACCTTACGCCTTAAAGAGCTGGAAAAAGAACAGCAAATAAAACCAAAAACCAGCAGAAGACAGGAAATAATAAAGAGTAGAGCAGAAATTAATGCTATTGAAACCAAAAAAAAAACCAGTAGAACAGATCAATGAAACCAGAAGCTGGTTCTTTGAAAGAATTAACAAAATTGATAAACCACTAGCCAGTTTGATCAAAAAGAAAAAGGAAAGGACCCAAATAACGAAAATCAAGAATCAAAGAGGAGAGATCACAACCAACACAGCAGAAATAAAAACAACAGTAAGAGACTATTATGAGCAATTATATGCCAATAAAATGGGCAATCTGGAAGAAAGGGACAAATTCCTAGAAACATATACACTACCAAAACTGAAACAGAAAGAAATAGAAAATTTGAACAGACCCATAACCAGTAAGAAATCAAATTAGAAATCAGAAATCTCCCAAAAAACAAGAGTTCAGGGCCAGATGGTTTTCCAGGGGAATTCTACCAAACACTTAAGGAAGAAGAGTTAACACCTATTCTCTTGAGGCTGTTCCAAAAAATAGAAATGGAAGGAAAACTTCCAAACTCTATGAAGCCAGCATTACCTTGATTCCAAAACCAGACAGGGATCCCACTAAAAAGGAGAACTATTGACCAATTTCCCTGATAAACATGGATGCAAAACTCCTCAACAAGATATTAGCCAACCAGATCCAACAATACATTAAAAAAATTCACCACGACCAAGTGGCATTTATACCTGGGATGCAGGGCTGGTTCAATATCTGCAAAACAATTAGTGTGATTCATCACATCAATAAAAGAAAGGACAAGAACCATACGATCCTCTCAATAGATGCAGAGAAACCATTTGACAAAATACAGCATTCCTTATTGATAAAAACCCTCAAGAAAGTAGGGATAGAAGGAGCATACCTGGAGACCATAAAAGCCATATCCAAACAACCCAACACTAATATCATCCTCAATGGAGAAAAACTGAGAGCTTTCCCCCTAAGGTCAGGAACGACAGGGATGTCCACTCTCACCACTGTTATTCAACATAGTATTGGAAGTCTTAGCCTCCGCAATCAGACAACACAAAGAAAAAAAAGGCATTCAAAACGCCCAGGGGAGGTCAAAGTTTCACTCTTCGCAGATGACATGATACTCTATATGGAAAACCCAAAAGATTCCACCAAAAAACTGCTAGAATTGATTCATGAATTCAGCAAAGTTGTAAGATATAAAATCAATGCACAGAAATCGGTTGCATTCCTATACACCAACAATGAAGCGACATAAAGAGAAATCAAGGAATCGATCCCATTTACAGTTGCACAAAAAACCATAAAATACCTAGGAATAAATCTAACCAAAGAGGTAAAATATCTACACAATGAAAAGTATAGAAAGCTTATGAAAGAAGTTGAAGAAGACACAAAAAAATGGAAAAAGATTCCATGCTCCTGGATAAGAACAAATATTGTTAAAATGTCAATACTACCCAAAGCAATCTACATATTCAATGCAATCCCTATCAAAATAACACCAGCATTCTTCACAGAGCTAGAACAAACAATCCTAAAATTTGTATGGAACCAGAAAAGACCCCGAATAGCCAAAGCAATCTTGGAAAAGAAGACCAAAGCAGGAGGCATCACAATTCCAGACTTCAAGCTATACTACAAAGCTGTAATCATCAAGACAGCATGGTACTGGCACAAAAACAGACACTCAGATCAATGGAACAGAATAGAGAACCCAGAAATGGACCCACAAATGTATGGCCAACTACTCTCTGACAAAGCAGGAAAGAATATCCAATGAAATAAAGACAGTCTCGTCAGCAAGTGGTGCTGGGAAAACGGGACAGTGACATGCAGAAGAATGAATCTGGACCACTTTCTTACACCATAGACAAAAAGAAACTCAAAATGGGCGAAAGACCTCAATGTAAGACAGGAAGCCATCAAAATTCTCAAGGAGAAGGCAGGCAAAAACCTCTTTGATCTTGGCCTCAGCAACTTCTTACTCAACATGTCTCTGGAGGCAAGAGAAACAAAAGCAAAAATGAACTACTGGGACCTCATCAAAATAAAAAGCTTTTGCACAGCAAAGGCAACAATCAGCAAAACTAAAAGGCAACTGACAGAATGGGAGAAGATATTTGCAAACGACATGTCAGATAAAGGGTTAGTATCCAAAATCTATAAAGAACTTATCAAACTCAACACCCAAAAAACAAATAATCCAGTTGAAGAAATGGGCAAAAGACATGAATAGACACTTCTCCAAAGAACACATCCAGATGGCCAACCGACACATGAAAAAATGCTCAACATCACTCATCAGGGAAATACAAATAAAAACCACAATGAGATACCACCTTACACCTGTCAGAATGGCTAACATTAACAACTCAGGCAACAACAGATGTTGGCGAGGATGCGGAGAAAGAGGATCTCTTTGGCGCTGTTTGTTGGTGGAAATGCAAACTGGAGCAGCCACTCTGGAAAACAGTATGGAGGTTCCTCAAAAAACTAAAAATAGAACTACCCTACGACCCAGCAATTGCACTACTAGGCATTTATCCACAGGCTACAGGTGTGCTGTTTCAAAGGGACACATGCACCCCCACGTTTATAGCAGCACTATCAACAATAGCCAAAGTATGGAAAGAGCCCAAATGTCCATCAATGGATGAATGGATAAAGAAGGTGATATACACACACACACACACACACACACACACACACACACACACACACACAATGGAGTATTATTCGGCAATCCAAAAGAAAGAAATCTTGCCATTTACAAGTACGTGGATGGAACCGGAGGGTATTACGCTAAGTGAAATTAGAGAAAGACAAAAATCATATGACTTCACTCATATGAGGACTTTAAGAGACAAAACAGATGAACGTAAGGGAAAGGAAACAAAAATAATATAAAAACAGGGAGGGGGACAAAACAGAAGAGACTCACAAATATGGAGAACAAACTGAGGGTTACTGGAGGGGTTGTGGGAGGGGGAATGGGCTAAATGGATAAGGGGCACTAAGGAATCTACTCCTGAAATCACTGTTGCACTATATGCTAACTAATTTGGATGTAAATTTTAAAAAATAAAAAAAGAAAAAAGAAAAAAAAATAATGTTTGTCCCACCTGCAAATAGAAGTTTGAGGAAGAAAATGAAAGTTTTGTGTGTTTTTTTCCACCACGGTTAACAATTTTTTTCTCCAAATGGGGAGAATACTGTAGAGAAACAAAGTTTAACCACAAGAGAAGCAAATGCCATGCTTGGGGAGTCCAGGCAGTAAAATCTTTGAGACCCTCAGGTGGAGAACTTAATTGGGATGGCACAGTGGCCATCTGTGCACCCCCAGGATGTGGCTGTGAGCACAGAGCAGCCTTCCTCGCATGCAACATGCCTCAACAAAAGCCAAGAAGCAACTGAATACCAACAACTGGGTGTGGATCACGCCTGGACTGGTATTCAGAAACCTGGAGCTCTGAATTCTCTGACTACTAGTTGTTATCAGTGTCTCTCTCTGCCTGACATTATTGCAATTGCCCACAGGATATGCAGAAAGCATTTTAGATGTCTCTGATAAGATAAAATGGAAAAATACCAGAGTATTATTTTTCCCCCAATTTTGACCATTGCTAATCAGTGGGACATTTAAAGAAACTAGAGTGCAAACAGGAACTTGCTCTAAGTTTTATAATATTTCATTTGGAAAAAAAAATACATAACCATCAACTTATTATAAGGCTTTGAGAGCCAAAACTTAGTTTCACTGTCATCAGAGTAAACTATAGTGACGAACACTATATAGATTTATTTCCTATAAATCAATAACCAGTATCTTCATTCTTAAAAGATTTTATAGACTATGAGGTGATTTTATGGACTATATTACTTGGTATTTTTGCTAGTTTGTGAATTAGATTCACATTTTGCTCCAGTAAGAGATACAAGAATATGGCATCTGTGTGTGTGTGTGTGTGTGTGTGTAAGAGAGAGACAGAGACAGATAGACACACACACACACACACACACACACACACACACACACAGATCTCATTCATTTCTGCTACATCAGGCACCTTTAAAGGAAAAATTCCACCTAATGTCCAAAGCAATACGTGCTTCTATTGACTGACTGCTGGTCTTCCAAATAGGTTAGCATCCATGATAGGAATACCTGGGATGATATATCACAACTATAGATCTTGTTTCTTTCAACTTACTCCCTATTCTGCACCTGCTCAGATCCATCCATTTATGTTCTTACTTTCTTTTGAAGGTTAACTGATCACAAATCTTTTATTACTTTGAAATAATATAAGCTCTACCATTGTCTTTTGACTGCAGACTGTGAATTATGGCACTTAAAGAATGTACAGTGTCCAGAAGTGTGAACACATAACAGGGAAGGAGTTAACGGCAAGGTTGCAGCAATGGTAAAATGACCCAGATAGCTGTCAGAGGTCAAACGCATGAGCTGTGGACGGCAGTACTTGCCAAAGGCTTCCAGTTTTAGAATACTCAAGTTCAGACCTCAGATTCTGACGTATAATCCTCCCTCTAGACTCGCCGCTGGTACCATAATGCACATTTTGACTATAAGCCATGCTATGTTGGACTTTCTCAAAGAATGATGAAATGCTAACAGCTCCAACAGAATGTAGCAGTACAATGAGAACAAAACCACACATGAACAGAAGCTTGGCACCCAGTGCCTATAAGGGCAGAGCCGTTGAATTAATCTTTTCCAAATGCAACTAATTGGATCTTCAACTCCAAAGTAAATAGAGATAAGGCTTATTAGATTACAATATTCATAAGTGAGGAAGGATCATCAAGTACTAGGCATAGCTGGAAAAAAGAAATTACATTGGGACAAAGATTTAAACATGCTAAAACTTTGGTCAAGGAAAAAATATATAAGTAATTTCCATTTAAAACATTCTTATAAGTGTCCTAATTATGTCTACAAGTGTAGGTTTAGTAATCTAGGAAGTTAATTTCCCAGTCCAGAAATGCTGGTACATCCCTACCTTGGAGTATATTCGGATCTCTTTGACTCCAGAGGGATAGGTACCACCTCACATGCACTCACTGATTTCACAAAATTTTGTTGATCTATCTTTCTTTCTTTCTTTCTTTCTTTCTTTCTTTCTTTCTTTCTTTCTTTCTTAATCTTATTTATTTTGAGAGAGAGAGAGAACAAGCAGGGGCGGGGCAGAGAGAGAGGGAGACAGAGAATCCCAAGCAGGCTCTGCATCATCAGCACAGAGCCCAATGTGGGGCTCGATCTCACAAACCGTGTGATCATGATCTGAGCTGAAACCAAGAGTCGGAAGCTCAACCAACTGTACCCAGGCACCCCTGTCGACCTCCTCTTTTTATGGTCCGCATCCATCTCAGCATCTATCAAAATCTCAGCAAAATGGCCTCTATCCTAGAAAGAGAAGCCATCAATTCTACCATTGCTGACAGACTTTCCTCTAAGCCAAGTCTACCTGGGTCTCCATCCCTTTCTATTTTCATGGACTTCCTGTACCTTGACTACCTGGATGTCGGCCTCCATCCACTTCTTCCTCCATTTGATTCTACTTCCCTGTTGTATGTGGGTTCTTGTTGGACTGAGGGCCTGGCTATCTTCCCTAGCTGGGCCCTGCAACCTACTATTCTGGTAGGTCTATTCATGGCTGCCCATGTTCAGAGGTAGATTATTTCATGCAAAGATGTTTAAGGGGGGGAAAATTAACAGGCAAATTTAATTAACCTGATTTTCAACCGAATTAACTTTTGTTTTGTTTATTTCTCAAAATCATTGGAAGTCTGCCTAACCCCACTAGATTTACCATTCCAAATTCATTACAGGCTTCGTTTCATAAATGTTTGAATTTTCATAGTTTTTTAAGCTGCTGTCATTGTTGTAATTCAGAAGTCTCCTAGTTGTGTTCTAGACAGCTTTCCTCCAGATTGGAAACAAAGAAACAACTCTTACCCTCACTTTGCAACTTGTAAAAAGAAAACAGTCCAAGTTTCCTTTGTAATCATTTCACTGATGGTGGCCAGGCTTTGTGTATGTGACATCCTATCTCTTCCTATACAAAAACTGTCCTGGGAACAGTCAGGCTTATGCACTGTGCTAGGAGATGGGGCTTCTGGCTTCTGAGAATAGGACTGGGGAACAGTCTTGGGACAGAGTTCTCAGGGTGCTTCCAGGTATGATGCAATCCTTTATACTTGTAGGTGTTATAAAATCTCCATGAGACACCCCACCACCATCCGCCAGAGGATCCCACATTTGAGAAGCTCATAACAGGACTCCTAAGGACTTGGGGGGCAGAAGGACCCCCAGCACATGAAGATTTAGCACTTTGCTAATTACTTTTCTCTTTCCCTTGTCTATTGGAAGAGTTCTTTATGTGGTAAGAGTAAAACAACGCAGCACTGGTTTGGGGAGTTATTTATTCTTAACCACACGATTCCTAGGTCTAACTGGTAAGTGCATGGTTTCCACAAGCAGTTTTGGGCTCTGTGCCCCAGAACCCATCGTAGTGTCAAATGCCATAATAAGTGAAAAGCCAGAATCCAGAGATCTTCCCTTCCTGGATCCCATTGCCCCCTTGTGGGTTGTGCTGCAAAATGAGCCCCACAGCGATGCACGCGGAGTGAGATTTAGTGGCAGCAGTGTGGGGTCTCAGCTTAGGCCTGGGCTAGAAGCCTGCCTATGCCATTTATTACATTCCTCAACTGAGCTGAATTTCCTCATCTATAAGTCAGAAGTAATAATTCCTACCTGACAGGTTTGATGTGACAAGAAAATAATCGATGCAGGGCATCCTAGCACAGAGAATGCGCCCAGTAAATGGTAGCTATCATTATTTTTCATTTAAAATGTAAGATAATGATAACTTGACTCCTGTGAGACTATCATACCTATTTGGGATAATTTATTAAGAGCCACAGAACTCTAGCTTTTAAGAGATTAAGAAAAACTATGATTACTAGCCATATATTGCATTTTCCAAGTACTTACTGACATAATTTGGGCCATTTATTTCAGGACTGGAAGTTACTTAATTGTTGTTTTTCTATTTTTCCAGTAGCATGCATATTTTGTCTCCAAAAATGCTGATACGCTTAAGCTGTCTAAACTCTATCCACAGGAGGTACACAAGGAATGCTTGCTGGAGGAATGATAAGCTTAGTGATTCTAGCGTTTTGTTTGTTTTGTGTGTGCGTGTGTGTGTGTGTGTGTGTGTGTGTGTGTGTGTATGGGGGGGGGTATGGTTTTTGTCTTTCAAAGCTTTGTGTCATTCCAAAATGACTCAAGGGATAGATACTATGCAAGCACCATTTATTAACTGGAAATGAAAGGACAGAAAAAAATGTGATTTAAAAATACAGGAAGGTTATTATGAAGGAGGGAAGAGTACTCTCTGGAGTATGTGGGCCATGTCTGAGTTGAAGCATGTTTCTACGGGCTCTGCAGCAGCTCACATTGGGGATTCATTTGCCATCTCCTGCCCCACACAGGGAAAGAAACCTGGAAGAAATCCTAAGTGTGGAAGTTTTTGAGATAATCCACTTACCAAATAACTGAGATTTTATTTTATTTCATTTCATTTTTTGAGAGAGAGTACGTGTGTGTTCGTGTGAGCAGGAGAGGAGCAGAGAGAGAGGGAGAGAATCCCAAGCAGGCTCCATGCTGTCAGCACAGAGCCCAATGTGGGGTTTGATCAGTAACCGTGAGATCCTGACTTGAGCCAAAATCAAAAGAGGGACACTTAACCAACTGAGACACCCAGATGCTTCCCCCCACCCCTCCTTTTTAAAGATATTATCCATTCTATTAGGATTGAGACTCTTGGGGAATAAAATATAACAACAAGGAAATAAAGATGTGAGCAGTAATGCCCCCCCTAAAATATTTGTGTTGCTCTTTGTAATTGGAAAGTCTTAAGACTTTCAAATGAAAGCCTTAAGACATAAAGCCAAGAATATTAGAGAGTAAATGCTTACTGCACTGGGCAGTGTGGGACACCATGCCATCAGAGATGTCCTCCAGAGACTCAGGGCATTCTTCCTCAGTGAGATATGCAGGGGTGTTTTATACCAGTGGATGAAAATGTGAGATTCCTACTGGTTTAGCCCACATTTCCAGTAAGGACAAACAGAAAGAGTGGCCTTCGTCTTGCCTACAACACTAAAGAGGCTTTTAGTTTAGACTTTTTTGTTAACATTTTCATATGAAATGTTTCAAATCAGATACAAAAGCAAAGAAAATGGTATAAAGAACCCTCAGGTACCATTACCCAGCTTCAATAATGAGCAGCCCTGAGCTGACCTGGCTCTATGTATCCCCTCTCTACTTCCCCTGTCCCTGGATTATTTCCAAGCAAATCTCACTTCACTATATCACTTCATCCATTAATATTTCAACATGTGTCTTTAAAAGATTAGAATTCTATTTTTATACCCAATCACAACACTAGTATGCTGTTGAAAAACATTTACAGTGACTCCTTGATGACATTAAATGGCCAACTACCTTTTGCAAGATCACACACAAGTTAATTACATACAAGTTGATGCATTCACATGAAAACGACAGCTGCCATAGGTAGGGACCCAACATCTTTGAACATGCTTCGTTAGAATTAAATTATTGATAACAAAGACTGTCTAGCATAAACTTCAAGAACAAAAGTCTTTTTCAGTGGAGAAAGCGATCCACTTTTAGGAACATTTGCTTTCCCCGGTGAACTTAAACAGTACATTTAATCCATCCACTTAACTCAAAGTGATGGAGTGCCTGCACATGGAAAATTGAAAGCATGTTATTTTTAGGCTCAAGTTGTAGAATTCTATATATGACCAAGAAAATATCACAGAAATCTAATGAAGCCAGCTTAACCAGGCCAGCAGTTGGCTAATATGTTGGTTTATTAAAGGAAAACTACCTGAAATTTTTCACTGGTAGGTTAGAAAAATCAGCAATAAAAACTATTGAAAGCAAAAAAACTAACTACATCTGAATGTTGAGGTTGCTTCTATAGTACATTAACAGTCTGGATCTTGTGTGTGTGTGTGTGTGTGTGCGCGCGCGCGTGTATGAGAGAGAGACAGTTTTGTGCAATTTTATAACGTGTAGATTTATGTGACCATCAGAGTCAAGATATAGGACAATTCTATTACAACCATCCCTCATACGGCTCTTTTTTTTAAAAGATATGATTCACAAACCACCTTCATCAAAATCAACTGGGGGCCACTTATTGCTTGTAAATTGCAGGGCCTCACTACAGAACAGCTGAATCAAAGGTACTGCAGGCTGGGTCTAGGAATTTGCATCTTAACAGGCTGCCCAAGGAATTTTTATTTATACTAGGTTTTGAGAACCTTTGTTATATTTCAGTATTCTGGCCTTAGTATATATTTTACCAAAAACTAGGACTGAAGAGATTTAGAACTTTTAAATTAAGGTACAATCAGAATTGTTGCATCTAAATATAAGGAATCTAGTCCAAGCTCAAATGGAAAGGCTATTTTGGATTTTGGAGAGAAATGCAATGTGTACAGTTTACATGGCTGCATCTAGAGTCAAAAAATTGCAAAGTTTAGACTGTAAATCCCCAACTATGTAATATAAAACAATCCTCTTTGCTAGTTCCTGGGCACCGTGTCAGGCGCATTACCAATACAGGATATTTAATGCTCACTATAATTCTACGTTGTGGGTCTGAAGGTCCACATTTTACAGATGAAGAAACAGAGGCTCAGAGAAATAACATGTCAACAGATATATAGCTGGTAAGCAGCTGAGCAGGGATTGAAATACAGGTATGTCTGAAATCAATATTCACACTCTTACCACAATGCCAAAGGATTTAGATATAACAGAGGCAGCTGAGTTAGATTTATATGAACGATATCTAAATTTCCTATTTTCTTTCTTTTTTTTTAACGTTTATTTATTTTTGAGACAGAGAGAGACAGAGCATGAACAGGGGAGGGGCAGAGAAAGAGGGAGACACAGAATCCGAGGCAGGCTCCAGGCTCTGAGCTGTCAGCACAGAGCCCGACACGGGGCTCGAACTCACGGATCGTGAGACGATGACCCGAGCCGAAGTCGGACACTTAACCGACTGAGCCACACAGGCGCCCCTAAATTTCCTATTTTCTTATTGAAACTGTATCTTCGCTAAATTTTCTGCTGGTTTTGTTATCAGTTTTGTTTGAAAGTAGGATTATGATAGGCTAGGGCAGCACCACTCACAACATCTGTTATGAGACTGTGACAAAGTAAGTGTAGAAATTGAGAGTCAGCATTTAGAAATGTTCGTAGCAATCTGACAACGCCATGACATACAAGAGAATGACCAGTGGATTTACCTCCTTAAAGGTGATATAGGCCATTCCAGAATGCCAAACTTTCATGATGCATCCTGTGTGGCTCAAGCCACAGGCTGGTCCTATATGGCAGGACGACGTACTACTTTGTGATGGATGGAGAACAAAGAACTGGTCCTTCCCTACAGAGAGTCTGAAAAGTACTGAGTTTCGCAACTGACAAATTTAAAGATGTAACAGATGCACTTTGCCTATGTCCACCCTGCCCATGTTGCTGATCAACCTCTCAGAGGCTGCCTGAACCTTATAGAGCCCACAGCTATCTCCCAATCCACCATCACTGTAACCCCAACTGCAATCCACATGTTTTTCATGCGGTGTCCACGCTTAGTGGAGAACTAAGGAGAAGGAATCAGAATGCAGAAGTCACTCCCAGGTCCCTCACACAAGACTCGCAGTGGCATCTGTATTGGAGCAAAATGATGATAAATTATGGACAGTTTCTTCTGTTGCTTTTATTGCTCCCCCTACTGACCACTTTCATTATCAGCCCAGGGACCTTTTGATTTGGAATATGGCATCCCTTTTTCCGTCTGCCAGCTCTCCTGTCTCCTTTTACCTAACATACATGATTTAGAATATCAGGATCATCATGACAGCAGCTATCATATGCTAAAATCATCTGTCAAACATGGCGGAAGGACTTTATGTAAGTTTTTTCATTCAACTCATAAAAACTACATAACATATTTAATTATCTCTATTTTTCGTAAGTAGGAACCAAAGCTTAAGAAGGTTAAGTTATTTCTCTGGGTAACATAGCTAATAAGAGGCCGGGAAAAGATCTACCTTCAAACCCTATGTCCTTAACTAGTTTCTATCAATGAATATTCAACACTATTAATATTTCCATGTAGCTAGTAGTAAATATCTCCATTTCACAGATAAGAAAACTGAGATATAGAGTCAGACACCTTGTAATAAGACAACTAAGTTCTCGTGATTCAGAATGATGACTTCAGACCAATACTCTCTTAGAGTGTTTTTCCTTTTGTTACTACTATCCACAAATGTCCCATTCTGTTGTTTCAAAATCATTACTTGTACTACATAAATGGAGATTTACCTGAGCTGAATATCTCAGAAAAGGCAACAGCAAAACAAATCATTTCATTTAAAGTTATAAATGCCCAGAGTTTCTTGGCTACATTTTTATTTTGGTTAATATTTAATTTAGCCTCCTTGAAGGTGAAGGCAAAATGAGGTTGTATACAAAGAAAGAAAAATGAACTACATTACAAGGAATAGGATAAAAATACAAGGATGTTAGTTCTCAAATATGATGGAAGATACGTTAAAAATTCTAGACTTACAATGAAAATATCACATAGTATTTATATGTGCATTGGCAGTTTTTTTGAGGCATAGAATTTGGCCTTCATTAAATTTTTAATAAGTCAATATGGAACGCTGAATCCAAACACTGAGATTCTAAACATAAGCCCTTAAAACACACTATGTGTGTGTGTGTGTGTGTGTGTGTGTGTCTATGTGTGTGTGTGTGTGTGTGTGTGCGCGCGTGTATTTTGTTTTCCTCACAACCAAGCAATCCATTATTTTTTCCCAGATACTTGCATAAGGAAAGTGAGATTGCTAACTAGACCTTCCTACTACTCCAGGCTCTTAGAATCATTCATTTCTCCCCTCCCATCATTTCCATGTCTCTGATGGAGCCGAGGTACTCAAGGCAATCCCTAGAAAGTAACTCTGGAAAGAGCACTGTACTTTGCCACTGTCTAAGTCTTCACTCCTCCCCTCAGACTTTGGAACCGTCAGGAACTCTGCTTTATCACTGAGGACAGGAGAGAGAAAAAGAGATTTTGCCTGTGGGACAGAGCCACAGGTTCAGGGTGGGGCTGTGCCTGTGGTCTCATTATGATTGGGACTATTTCTGATGAATATGGGCAGCTTCTAATGAAGAGGTGATCTCTGCAAGTTGGTGTATGCAATCTTCCTGGGGCAGTGTTCAACTGCACCCAAGCTCCCATTATCTCTGAGGACACCCCTACAGCCATATCCTCTTTCAGGTAGGGTTTCCCTAACACTTGGCCCAATGGCACCTGGGCATCCCCATGCTTCTTGACTCTCTTCCAACTTCCATGAGCCTTTACAGGGAACCCATAGGTGGCTCGGAGGTATTCTTCTATCATTTGAAGGCTAAGAAGATAAAGATGGGGTAAGAGTTGCTTCCTTCTTTTTTCCCAGATACCTCATGTCGTGGTCTTTTCAAACCCTGTCGCCATGGGATGCTCCAATGGGCCCTCAGACATCTCTAGACCAGATGCAGGTACCCACTGTTGTGTTCTCAAATTTCAAGGAAACCATGTTAAACTTCCTCTCACATACACCACCCTGAGGGCAATACCAGAAAGGGACTGTGATATTCAATTCAGTGAACATTCAATCAGCTGTCCTTCCAGGCTACCCAATCTCTGGTGAGTTTTCTGCGATCCCTCCCACTTAGATAAAGGGGAGGGAACAGGGGTCTCCCCTCCCCCCAGGTTAGACGGTCTCCATTAGGCCCTTTCCTTGCATTGTTTAGACTGGAAAGTACCTGTACCAACTGCAGTGTAACCAGTGTGTCTGGATTGTCTTGGCAGGGAGCCATCTGTCCCAAATGGGGTCAGCTCTTGGGCAGCTCTATGGATTGAGAACATACATAGTAACGATTTCCCTTCTCTCGCAGGTTTGGCAAAATCGTCAGGACAATAGGAAAAGTCTCTCTAAACATCATTAACACACGGATAAGATCCTTTGTGATTATGAAGCCAATGCATTTTAATTGTCCCTAACTTGCCTCTTTCTTCCTGTGTGGTTTATCACCCAAGGGGAGAAAGCCCACACTTAGGACTTCTTTAACAAGACTCCAGGCTTTGCTAAGAAATCAGATTCGTGGATTTCTCTGTCTCTCATTCAGGGACAGCCTCCCAGGTGTATGACCAGCGCAGTCCCACAGTGTCCCATGCTTGTCATTCAGTGTTCTGCTCTCGCCATCCTAAAATTCCTAATAAGTTTTGGAAAAGGGGGCCCTGCATTTTCATCTTGCACTGGGATGTGTGAATTATGCAGGCATCCTGCTTCCATTGGCAGATCCCCCTGTTGCAGGCCCTAGGGTTTCCAGGCAAAAGGAAGATAAGAAGCAGCGGAAGAGAAAAGAAAGAAAAGTCAACAGTTTCTGGTCAGAATTGTAGAAGGAAAGCAGGAGGGGTGGGGAGGGATGTAGGGAGCAAAGTGGTGAGTAATGGGTCTTGATTTCCCCCTTGAAGGGAGGTTAAGCAGCATGGAGGAGCCAGATCGAAGAGGGACTTCAACTCCCAGTGCTGATCAGAAATCTGGTGAGAGACCCAGTGTGCCCCTCACCAAAGTGGGCTGGCCCAGCAATCCAAGCAGTGATAGAGTGTGGCAAAGGCAGGGGAAGCCTGGACGCTTAGCTTTCCTGGCCAATCTGGCTCCAGTGTTCTGTGGACCGGACCCAGATATTCCTTGGCCTCCAGGGGCCGACTGGAAGGACCCCAATTCGGCAACTCTCTGACCACCCTGGATTTGCCATGAGGTTCCTTGTGCTCACAGAGTTCCCAGTAGTGTCTGATGTGGCAGGGGCCCACCTGGCTTCTATCGTGAGGCTGAGCAAGCCAGGCCCTGACCAAGGGGCCCCTGCCTCCAACAGCCAGGTAGTTTAAAAATACCTAAATTATCAATCTCAAACATCCTTTCTTTCAGTGAATATAAACACTCAGTTTCTCCAGTTCTCTTTGAACCAGCTTTCCCATCTTGCTAGTCTCATCATTAATAAGTAAGTTTTTGAAATGTGTTCATTTTATATTTAAGTCACATTTTTAACTTTTTGGAATTTATACTTTGATAATGCTTTCTGCCAATATCCAAATACCCACCTTCAAGAAATATCCTGGCCCTTCATTCTCTCCCTGATTCGTGGAAAACAAAAATATGCAGAGAAAGAAATCTTTTCTCTTTAAAACCAAGGTGTACCAGAGAATATCTTTTAACCTTTAAAAAGGTCTAAGATAGAAAGAACATCAAATGTTCAGAGGCAGGATCATATCACCATTAAGAAGGTGAACTCTAGAGCCTGAATAGCTGCTTTTACTGGCTCTGTAACTCGGGACAACGTTTCTTTCCATAGTTCCATCTTCTATAAATCTGTGATATCTACTGTGTTGTCAGGAGAACTGAATGTCTTGGTATCTACAAAAAGCTTAGATTAGTGCCTGAAACATGTAAAGTGCTATACAGGTATAGCTAACATTATTGTGTTATTATATCATACATATTATATTATATTATATTATATTATATTATATTATTAACAAGTATAGTTAGCAAGTATGTTAACATTACTAATGTTTGTATTACAGGCTTACAAAGTACAGATTTATAATCTTTTAATAGCCAATGGTACCATTTTCCAAACACATGTCTGCCATTCTACACCATAGTAGCTTATATTTTCTAAAGGGAATACCCCAGTAGACACAATACTATTTCTTAGCTCATTTAGTACTTTAGAATGTAACCTCAGTATACTTTTGTCAAGAGGTAGTATCTACGTACCCTACCACTGAACCTGGTCTGGACTTAGTGACTTGCTTGACCGATGGATATGGCAAAAGTGACATTCTGTGATTTCTGGAGTTAAGTCATAACAAACCTTGGAACACTTGCTATTGCAATGTCTCCTCTTAGAGCCCATCCACTGTGCCCTAAGAAGCCCAAGTCACACAGAGAGGCTGCATGTAGGTACTCTAGTGGACTACACTGGTTGAGTTCCTGGCCAATCACCAACATCAACTGTCAGCCATATAATTGAGTCATTTTGGAGGTCTACTCCAAGCAAGCCTTCAAGAGATTCCAGCTCCACCCAGCTCCTTTTGGACTCAAATTACATGACAGATCCCAAGCAAGAATCTTCTAGCTGAACCCAGTCAACCTACAGAATCATGAGAGATAATAATAAATCCTTATTTTAAGCCACTAGGCTTAGGAATGATTTGCCATGCAACCATGGACAACTAAAACACATACCCTTTTGATCTCCCTGCTGTAAGGTTCTAATAACAAGACCATCTTGGATTATTTCACCCTTAAGTTCATCTATCTGAAGCATTATGCTCCAAGCAAAAGCAAAACAAAATTCTAGATGCTTAAAAAACATCAGTTTTTTGGACATGCTCTAGGGAGGCTACATGTTCACAGTTCATTTATGGAACAGGTATTTTTAGCATAAATATTTAAAACTAATGGGAAGTCTTTCAGATGCTTCCTTACTTAAGCTCTCCCCTCTCTTCAGGAATTCTAAATTGCCTTTTTATCAAAGTTACCCTGCTGCTATTGAGTTCCAATATTTTTTAAACCACACATGGGTAAAAACTTGAAAATACACCATTTAACAACTGCAAATAGTTTTATGCCACTTCAGGAAAGCGTAAACCTTTGATTTTCCTTTGTGGCAGATGAACCCTTGGTTTAGAGGAAGGAAAGCCAATAGGCCTTCAATTATGCAATAGTATTACAAGGGCCTCTTTCTAAAAATGGGGAGGTTTGGGGCTGCCACTCAAAGGAGCTGGGTGTTCTGCACCCAGTGTAAAGATTTGTCTCATGGGTGAGCAGAATTACAGCTTTATAGATAATACTGTCTTTGAAATAGTGATTCTCAAACCTCAAACCATTTTTTAATGTTTTTTTTTAATTTTAATTTTTTAGAGAAAGCAAGCAGGGGAGAGGGGTAGAGGGAGAGAGAGGAAGAATCTTAAGCAGGCTCCATGCTGAGCATGGAGCCCGACGTGGGGCTCGATCCCACAACCCTGGGATCATGACCTGAGCTGAAATCAAGAGTCAGATATTCAAACAACTGAGCCACCCAGGAGTTCCTAAAGCCACTTTTCAAAAGAAAAAAAGTACTGGAGGCCCCCATCACTCTTTTAAATTATTTTTATTATAAAATTATTTAAATATGTACACATGTAAAACAAATATGCATCAAGTGACTACTGTGTGCCAGATAAGCTCTAGCATTGGTGACAGGCTATATCCCTGACCTCAGGGAGTTTATAATCTTGCAGAACTGTGATTATACGTGGACCAGACCACTTATTAGAAAATAACGTGGCATTATTCACGACAGAAATACACGGTATTGTTCAAGACAGAAAAATCCATATTTGGGGAAACGTACTAATGCGGCACTATTGTAATCTGATGTCTTTGGAAGGCCGAAGAGCAAGACACATGTCTGTACGGAGGTGGAAATGCTCTGTCAAGAAGTCAATGTTCATGCTGCCAATCGTCCTAGAAAAGGGTTAAAGCAGGTGGCATGAAATGGGGATTCAGAAAGCAGGCCTTACAGTTGAGGTCAAGAGAACCTCTCTCCAGGTTCCCGTCAGTCAGATCTGGACTGTGAGGCAGTTGTCCACAAATTCCCATTCTGCACTGGAAACTATGGACAAGCATTTTAAGAACCAAGAAAAGTGTTTGAAAATTGGGAGAAAAATTATTGGCTCCAAAATGAGAAAACTGTTCAATCACTATTAATAGATGTTTAAATGCCTACAAAATGTAACTTTGTGTCAACAGCACTAATTGTTAAAATTAGTATTCATTAAAATGTCATTACATTTGGAAATAATTAATTGGCCAGATTATGTCATTTTGCAAGAACTCTCAAATATGTACAAATGCCAAGAAATCATTGCCAATCATAAATGAGCTGCCAAATAGTTTCCAAAGGAAACTTATAAAATTTCTTTCATATGGTTAATATGAAATTAATGGGCAATATGGGTTTGTATAAATATGTTTGATAGGAAGTGGAGTATGATCTCTAAAAGTTTAAGAACTTACAGGCAACAAAGTCTTAAATGCTGAATAAAGGTCTGCTTGCCCAGAGCGCTCTGGACAATGTGACGGGGTGGTAATGAAGCAGGCCAGTTGTCAAGTAGGGAAGTATATTAGCAAGGGGCCACCAGGGCCACAAGAAGCCCAGACAGTATCTTTGTGCCATTTAGAGAAAGGTGACCCTTCCAAGTAGATACAGTCCCATCCAGAGACCAGAACTTGATGAGCTAGGTGTGGATTAGATTTCAGCACCTATGTATCTCCTGGGCCCTTATTCGGGACACAACATACACAGGCACTCAGGATAGGCAATGACAGTACTCTGTGGAAATGTCAGACTCTGTACAGTAACTGTTGCCTATTCTGTGGCTCTCCTTCCCTCCCACAGTCTTGAAACCTTAATCAAGTGTTCATGGAAAGTTCCTTGGTTACCGTTTTGCCATAGGAAACTGAGGGGCAGGACATGTCCCACACTTGGAACAAAAAGAAAAGCAAGAATCCCTTCCCTTAGGTCAGCATGGCATAACTGAAGATAGGTGTGTGCAGTAGAGTGGGAATATGATGAGAGTCACTGGCAGTCAAGGCAGGTTGAGCCAGAGCCCAGGAGCATGGAGGTCTATCCTGAGCATGAGAGCCCTTAGAAATAACTGGTGGGTAATTAAGTAATTGGGTACTTAAAATTAAGCCCAAATTTATTTTGTAGTCACAGGTTAGTGAAGCTAAGGTACTAGGCTTCTCTCCTTTTCCTAACAAAAAATTCAAGCAGAATAAGAGAGGGTTCAGTAGAAAATAAAAATAAAAATAAAAGCTGCTTTCCCAACTTTATCTCTAGCATATTACTAATTAATTTACATGTAAATAGTGTAACTATACCAATCAAAAGGCAAAGATTAGCAATGGGTAATAAAACACAGCTCATCTAGATGTTGTTTATGAAGAATTCACTTCAAATTCAATAACATGTACGTCAAAAGTAAATAGATGAGAAAAGATATACCACACAAATGATAATTTTGAAGAGCAGGAGTGGCTATATTAATATCCAATGAAGTAGACTTCAGACAAAAGAAAATTACTAGAGGTAAAGAAAGGCATCACATAATGACTGAAGGATCCATCTACCAGGAAGACATAATGATCCTAAATATGTGCTCATCAAACAACAGAGCCTTAAAGACACAAAACAAAAACTGACAGAGCTAAAAGCAGAAATAGACATATACACAGTTCTAGCTGGGGACTTTGACATCTCCGTCTAACCAACTCATAGAACTACTAGATAGAAAATCAGCAAGGACATAGAAGATCTGAAAAAGTCAGTCAACTTACCTGATCTAGTTGACATTTAAAGAACACGAGAGTCAACAATGGCAAAATACATTTTTAAAAATCATCCATGGGACATTCACTAAGATAGTCCATATCCATGGCCATAAGACAAACCTAACAAATTTAAAGAGGTGAAATCTGACCATAACGTGTATTCTCTGACTATAATGGAATCAAACTAGAAATCAATAACAGAAAGAAAGGAAGACAATCTTTAACCATGTGAACATCAAACAATGCACTTTAAAATAATCCATGGGTCATAGAGGAAGTCTTAAAGGAAATTTTAAAAATACTTAGAACTGACATGATAATCTAACATATGAAAATATGTAGGGTGCAGCTAAAGCATTATGGAGAGGATAACTGATTGTACTAAAATACATTAAAAATACAGAAAGGTTTTGAATGGATCAAGAAACTACAAAAAAAAAAAAAAAAAAAAAAAAAAAAGCAAAATAAATCCAAAGCAAACAGGATGGAAATAATAGAGGTAATAGTAGAAATAAATGAAATTGAAAATAGGTAAGCGGTAAGGAAAATCAATGAAACAAAAGCTGGTTCAAAAAAAAACAAAAACAAAAACAAAAACCAAAAAGATAAGCCTCTAGCAAGACTCCCAAAAACGAAAAAAGAAGGGACCCAAGTCAACAATATCAAGTATACAACAGAGGATACTACTACAGATCTTGCCACCATTAAAAGGATAAAAAGGAATTACTACAAAAAGTTTTATGAACATAAGATCAACAACTTAGAAGAAGAAATGGACCAATTTTTTTTAAACTGTAAACTACTAAAATTGGGGTTTTTCTGTTTGCTTCACGTACACCAAAATGCTTTTTTCATTTTATTCAGTAAGAGATATGGATACATTTTAAAAATAAAATTTGTCTTCCCAACTTAGACTACAAGTTCTACTCTTCAAGTGAAACTATTTCTAAGAGAATGTCCTGAGAATTCAATTTTTGGTGTAAGAGGATTCAATGATGTTCTCAAAACCGTTCTGTGAACAGGAAGGTTCATGGTACCATAAGCAGTAAAGTATCCTGGGGGAGGGAATTCACAAAGTCAATTTCTTATTTTTGGTCTTCAACATTCATGGATTCACTAACCAATCCCTCATGAATCCCCCCTTCAAGTCTATATTCTCAAAAAAAACTTCCTAGAGGAAACCCTCAAGATCAATGGCCAATCACAATTTTTCTCCATTTTCTTGGGTTTGGAATTACCATAAATTCCACACAACGTGAGAGGAAAAGAGAAACAAATAACCCAACCATGGAGTAAACTTCTAGAAGAGTCAACCTTAGTTCTCATTTTCCAGTTGCTCTAAAGAATCCTGTTTGTGAGGAAATTCCAGAAAACATTACTTCTGACTTCAGAGAGCAGAGCAGCTAACCTATCCCAAAAATACTGGCATCAGCCCTAATACTTAAGAACAACCCATATAGCCTTTCCTAATAAGCCATTTTGCTGCTCTGCGTCAGTACCTTGTGAATAGACTCTAGCACTCCTATTGGGCTTCCGTTAGCAAGAACGGTCATGGGCCCAACTCACCCAAGGGGCCAGGGACGCATCCTTTTCATAACATAATTTTTTCGAGCTCAGCCATTGGACCTAATGTGCATGTTTTCCTTGAAGCTGTCCCCATGCAAGCCAGGTGAATTTATTCTCTAAAGAATACATGCCAGAATGTTAAACATACTTCCACAGAAATACAAGATTGGGTTCTGAATCTGTGCAGATGCAATCAGCCCAAACTTCCTAAAATAATTGCATAACTTCAGTGTCCCACATCCATCATGTTACCCATTTCTTTTAACATTTAGTGAATGGAAACTGCCTTTCTCATTTTGGAAGGTGATTTCATGGATTTGAGTAAGAAACATCATTTCTGAACAAAGGCTACACAGAACCACAAAGGCAGGCATTCAACCAGAAAAACTAAGTCAGTGCTGGAAGGGTCATGTCAGCACCCACTGCAGGGCCCTTAGGAAAAGTATGGGAAATTGGACAAAGGATACTTAATACAATGTTGCCTGGGTGCTTTGAGATTCTGTAACAGTGCTTCAAGTCACGTTTTGAGAGAAATGAAAATGAATTTTCTGCCCCTTCCTTTATAAGACCCGATGTAATGTAAGTTTTAAATGGATTTTGACTACAATTTCCCAGAGCCCGAGGGTAAGTCTTTTTTAAAAAAGAGCAGCCATATTTTTGATATTTTACCGATACATTGCATTAATCATTTACAAACACCATCTGCCTCCTTTGTGAAGGGCCCCAGTTCTGAATTTAGAAGAGAGAGTATGACCAAAAAACCCAAAGAAACAAAAATTAATCTATAAAAACTCTAACCCAGCGATAAGTTCTATAGACAGTAGAGGGGGGTCCCAGGTGATCCATTTAGAACAATGAAATGGAAGCCAGCACTACTGAATGAACAGTCTATTAAAATGCCTCTCATCAGTGGCACGGAAGTGCACTTCTGAGAGCAATTCGGAGGGAAGGGCACCGGGGTCACGAGGCTCTTCCTGTCTGATGAGTGTGGCAGAGCAAGTGTAAAATGACAGGACATCGGTCTGTCGGATTACCGCGCAATGTGGTCGTTGGCCAACTTGCAGCATTGGGGGCTGTTGGGCGGCAGTGAAGGTAAAGATGAAGGATGTTGGGTAGGCCTTGTTTTGCTTTTACACTGAAGAAGCCAGAAATATCATTGAGATGAGGGTCACCTCAAAACTGGTGACCAAAATTCCCAGAACAAAATATAAAAGGAGGCATACTGAGGGGTGGGAAAAAGGCCAAGGCAGGGTTTAGGCTCTTGGGTTATCTTTCCACCTTCATGGCCTCTGTCTTGTGAGCTCCCCGAGCACCCCAAGATGTGAAGTGAGGGAATCTCTGGCACCAGGAAGGGCTAATGGGAAGAGGGTTCGCACATATGTGACTTGCAAGGACGGTCACGTCAAATCTCACAGGTGCTTTTCTTCATGAATATGGGTCCTGGTACATGTTTTAACCCAGTAAATGCTTGGAACTTTCAGGGCAACTTATTACCCAGTAAGTGCAGTATAGGATAGATAAATCTAGTTGGTGCATCTATCTTGGTGCCCTTAAAAACCATGGTAGGGACTGATGTCGATAGATTGTGATTTATCTTGCCCACTCAGGGGACAGAGTTTCTTCAAATTTCTTAATATGGGAAACAGAGGCAGGAATACTTCCCAAACTCAAAGCCTAACTGGTTAATTTTGCATTTCAAATCAGGCTTTCCCCCATAGGTTCCCCACAAGTCACTCCACATCTCATAAACAATTCCAGTGTTATTTCAAGGCCTCTGACTGCTTTCATGGCATAGATGGAGTCTTCTGGAGAGTGTAATTTCACCTCATATTCTTCTAATGGCTTTTTTCCTAACTTCAGTTCCCTTAAGCCTAAGTCTCCCCTCACTCGGCACTTAGTAATTGTAAACCGACCTGACTGGAAATGTCACTACACCCACTTCATCTCCATTGTGTTCCTACCCTGTAGATCCAGTTAATAACTATGGAGATGAATTTCTAGCGTGGAGGTTCAAATCCCTTCATAAGTGGGGTTGAAAATATTCCTCCCAGCTCACAACTCACTTCGGGCCACAGGTACTATAATGGAAGCTGTAATGTAATCTCACAAATACGACAGAAACATGTATGAGGAAACTAGTGGGGCGATATTTCCTGTCAACACAGAACGGAAGGCAGAAGGTTAGTTCCGTATACATAAAGTCTGCTACCCACTGTTTCTGTGAAGTTACAGGTTGTCACTTTAGAGCACTGTCCAATATTTTTTAAATTGTGTAATTAGGTTTTTCTAGATGCATCTGTGCTTCATAGTATGTTCTCATAATTAATTTCACTTTGCAGAGCATTTGTTATATTTTGCTTTATATCCCCTTTATAATTGCTATCCTTCCCTGTGTCTCTGTGTATAATTACACAGAAATAGGAAAACTGGGGTGGCTGGGTGGCTCAGTTGGTTAAGAGTCCACCTCCTGATTTCAGCTCAGGTCATGATCTCACAGTTCATGAGATAGAGCCCCACATCAGGCTCTGCACTGACAGCGTGGAGCGTGCTTGGGATTCTCTCTCTCTCTCTCTCTCTCTCTGCCCCTCTCCCACTCGTGCACATTCCCTCTCTCTCTCTCTTTCAAAATAAATAAATAAACTTTTTTTTTTAGTTCTAAAAAAAAAAAGGAAATAGGAAAACCTATCTGTGAAACAACAGCCAAAAAATACACTTGGGGTACCTGGGTGGCTCAATCAGTTAAGCGTCTGACTTTGGCACAGGTCATGATCTCATGGTTCATGAGTTCAAGCCCCACATCAGGCTCTGTGCTGACAGTGCAGAGCCTGCCTGGGATTCTCTCTCTTTCCCTCTCTCTGCCCCTCCGCACTTGTTCTCTCCCTCCCTCTCCCCAACCCCCCTCTCTCTCTCAAAATAAATAAACTTAAAAAAATATACTTGAGGGGCACCTGGGTGGCTCAGTTGGTTAAGAGTCCGACTTTGGCTCAGTCATGATCTCATGGTTCATGACTTTGAGCCCCACATGGGGCTCTGTGCTGACAACTCAGAGCCTGGAGCCTGCTTTGGATTCTTTGTCTCCCTCTGTCTCTTTCCCTCCCTCATTCATGGTGTCTCTCTCTCTCTCAAAAATAATTTTTTTTTAAATACACTTGAGGTTCATGTAATATGTTGTATTACACATGCTCTTAGCCACTTTATCACCACAGGAAGCAAAATGCCAAACTGAATTGGCAGGAGGGGGGACATTTTTCTCAAATTTTCTCTTCCAGATCATGGAAGTCAATGTAATATTCAAGGTCAAACCCAAGGAATAATAAAAAAAAAATATAGTGAAACCAGTGAAACCAGACTATTTGCTGCTTCCCCGAAGAAAACTGTTTCCCTTAAGACAATTCTGCATATTAAATAATATCAACTAGGTTTTTTTTTCTTTTTTAATTTCTTTTAATGTTTACTTATTTTGAGGCAGAGAGAGACAGTGTGAGAAGGGGAGGGGCAGAGAGAGAGAGGGAGATACAGAATCCAAAGAAGCCTCCAGGCTCCAAGCTGACAGTACAGAGCCCGACGTGGGACTCGAACTCATGAACTGCAAGATCATGACCTGAGCCAAAGTCGGACGCTTAACTGACTGAGCCACCCAGGTACCCCAATATCAACCAGGTTTTAGTGAGCATTCACTGTGTGCTAGGCATATGTGTTATCCACATAAACCATAAATAGCTCACCATCCCTACAAGGAAGTTATTATTGAACCCATTTTATGAAGGTGGCAACAGGCATCATCCTGTTGAAGCCTTACAGTTAGTATCAGACAAAGCCAGTAAACTGTAAAATCACAGTTTGTATGAAACAAAGCCAGAGTTCATGCCCGGGTCCATCTGCCATCAAGGTTTGTGCTTTTCCTGTCTGCTACATTAAGGGGCATCTTCTATTAGGAAAGCCAGCCTAGTGTATTTGGCTATAATTTTTCCACCATAGATGGAAAAAATGACCTCTTAAGGACTAAACGATCATACATATTGGCATCAAAGATTAATGAAAGGACCAGAAATCTTCAAGATATCAGTAGAATTCAGAATATTGGGTTTTGAATTCCTGTTTCACCACTTACTAGCTAGATAACCTCGAACAAATTACATTATTTCTGGCAACCAAACTTTCCTCACCTATTAATTAGAGATAAAATGGGCTCCTTGCCTCATAGGGTTGTTATGAGAATTTAAATGAGATGATGTATGTTTATCACAGTGTGTGGCATTTCATAAGTGCTCAATAAGTGTTAATTGCTAATATTTTCATTAAATGTGATCATATCCTTCCCCAGTCACTTTGTATGTACAGATACAACTTAAGATATTTGCCACATCGGATGAATGGAAAAATAGTAAAATCTTGGCAAACAAACTTTGATGTTTTGTCTATGACTTTCATGCATGTGTTCAGCCCTCAAGCTTCTTTTAGATAATCTAAAAGAAGCTCAAAAGACTTGATTCATTTTGGAAGCATTCATGGAGGCCCCAGAGGTATGTAAAGAAAAAAGGATTTAAGAGCTTGCTTCCATGTTTACCCCCAATGACCAAACTGACCACAGTGACGTTATCAGAATTTCCGGCTAATTTTACACATCTGAGTCATTTAACAAATGTGGCCATGTGGTGATTCAATATAATAAAAAAAAATCCCAAATCAGCCATGACACAGCATTATAGATTCTATCAGAAAAATCGGCTACAAGAAAGCCACTCAGAAATCCAACGGACTAGATGGCACTAGATGGAAAAAACCAAATCTCACCCCTTTGAAAAGGGAACATAAGGAAATAAGAGGTTGATTTCTAAACAGAATTCATGAATGAAAGTGATACACAAATTATAGTATAAAAATATTTCTGCTGTGAACTTATGAAAAACTATAAAATTAATAATACAAATATTTAACTTTTAATTTCTACAGAGCAGGATTTCTCCAGCCCTGTTTTGCAGGTCTTCATATCTGGCAAATGGTCATCTTTTGTTATTTTTATGTGGTTCATGAACCTATTCGTCATCACCTTAGCACAGAGTAAACTGCTAATTCTGATCTGTGAATTTCACTTTTGATGTATCTTTTTTTCAGTTGAAATTAGAAGCGATTACAAATATTATTTTTAAAAATTTTTTTTTTAACATTTGTTTATTTTTGAGACAGAGAGAGACAGAGCATGAACGGGGGAGGGTCAGAGAGAGGGAGACACAGAATCTGAAACATGCTCCAGGCTCTGAGCTGTCAGCACAGAGCCCGACGCGGGGCTCGAACTCACGGACCGCGAGATCGTGACCTGAGCCGAAGTCGGCCGCTTAACCAACTGAGCCACCCAGGCGCCCCGATTACAAATATTATTAAGATGAAAAGGACACACTTCTTCTATCTAGGCAACTTGTTTCATACTGACGTCGATGTAACATATCAAAATCATATACACACAAGCATCAAGAACAGAATAGTTAATGGAAAGAACTTCTCAGGGAGCATAAGACAACCAACTGAATTTCGATTCTTCCTCCCAAATATGTTTTTTAAAAAATTTTTCATGTAAATAGTTTCATTCTAAAGCACCATATGTGCAGAATGAAACAGGCAGACACAGCTGGCTCCTGGCCATAGCAGATGGAAGGAAACCAATAAAGCAGTTAAGCATCAAGCTGAAGGGCTCGCACGCACACCCAGACTCTTAATAAATATCATCTGATGTTGATGAAGTGCTTGGTTTCACAGGGAAGCTCAGATGATAGGGGGCAAAAATGAAATTATTAACAACTTTATAAACACTGACAAGGTGGATGTGTTCTTGCTGCTCAGTTAAAATATGGAAGCACATTAATGTGCACGGGCACACACACGATTCATCTCAAACTTCCTAATTTTGTGACTTCTTCCTGCACAGAGGGCTTTGAGAACTATGCCCAAATTTCCACACCAAATGCTTTGCTATACCCTCCCAGCGGCTTCAAGGACTCACGAAAAATTTTTAAAAATGTTTACTTATTTTTGAGAGACAGAGAGAGAGAGTGCAAGAAAGGACCAGACACAGTGGGGGACAGAGGATCCAAAGCAGGCTCTACCACAACAGCAGAGAGCTGGACGCAGGGCTTGAACTCACAAAGAACTGTGAGATCATGACCTGACCCATGCCAAAGTCAGACGCTTAACTGACGGAGCCACCCAGGAGCCCTGAAACCATTTTTAAAAGGCATCCTGAACTAAGAGGTTGTCAACCTGGCATGCAGATCTGTGACTCAGGCAGAGAGCAGCAGTCCCAGGCTTTGTCATCCCTGTCAGGGGAGGACGGACACTCACTCTCTGCTGGGCGACTTGCTGGTGGGACTCCTTCATGCCCCCCTTGCCCCAGGTAATGTACTATCTGGTTTTAGTCTTTCTAATGTGGGCAGGCCAGCTGAACTCCTCCCATGAAGTGGCACTGTGGACTGGCATAGAATGAAATAGGATATATGTGCCAAAAAGGAAAAGGAACTTTAGAATGTCCTGCTCCCCACCTTGCACATTAGAATATACTGTCACTGACGAGCCGTGTGTTCTTATGCAACTCACTTACCCTCTTTGGATTTCAGTTTCCTAACCTGCAGAATGATAAAACCGTAACTCTAAGGCACCTTTCAACTCAAACACTCCATGACAAGTAGCTGTGAAGTATTCCATGCCCATAAAACTTATGTAAGGCTATCTGGGAAGAAGAGTCTGTGATGAAAAGGCATTTAAAATGCACAGCAAAGACCAGTTGCCTTATAAAAATGGAAACCAATAGAGTAAAAAAAAAATCTAAGCCCCAAACATAACTTGTTGAACAACTGCGTGGTAAACAGAATTACTGGTTTCAATTTGTCACTCTCCTGTATGTGGTATATGTCCTTGCCATGTATTATATACTGACAGCGTATGGAATGTACTTCTCTATGCCTTGACCTTTGACTTGGCCATGTGGCATGCTTTTGTCAATGGGATATTAGTGAACGTAATACAGAGACTTAAAATGTGCCTGTGCACTGGGGTTGCCCCCCTGAGCATCTGCCATTGCCATAGGGAAAACATACCACAGGAGTCACTGCCCATTCCACCTAAACCCCAGAAGAGACTCGTGGAGCAGTCCTAAATAGGCCTATAGCCTGAAGCCAGCTGAGTCCAGGTAAACATCGCAGACCCATGGGCAAGAAAAAAAGTACTTTTGTTGTAAGCCACTGGGATTTTGAGGTTATTACATAGCATGATTGCAAGAAAAGGTGACTGATAAACCCTGCAAGGAATTAACAGAGGGAGTGTGCAGAAAATGCCTAGAGAACATGAGAAGATAAGCACCTATGTAGTTTCTATATAAATATCTATCTAGGTTCTCTATCAGAGCACCTACAATGATGTGCACTCAACGTGGTCACAAGTTTGTGAAGACGACAGGGATGTCCATTTGAAAACTGCATACAAATTACAAAAGGATCTTCTACTCTCAATTTAAAACAAACATAATTTATAGACATAAAAGGTTAGCTTGATAACAGAATTAGATCTTTATTGGGAAAGTGCTAAAATTATGGAAAAATCTCAAAGTTCCCAAAACTTCGTTTACGATATTGGTCTTCACAAACTACCACAGACTGTCTTTTTGCATTGCCTGCAGCCTGGGGATGCTGCAGATGTTTGCCACCATAAGCCACACACCTTGTGTCCCTTTGCAAATGGACTTTTATTTTTTAATTTTTAAAAATTGAGATATGATGGACATATAACATCCTATAAGTTGAAGGCATGCATGTTGGTTTGACACATTTATATATTGCAATATGATTACCACCTAAGCATTAGCTAACATTTCTAAATATTACATAATTATCATTTCTTTCTTGTGGTGAGAACAATTAACTAACATCTAGTCTCTTAGCAACTTGGAAGTTTAAATACAGTATTGTTGACTATAATCACTATGCTGTGCATTAGGTCTCCAGAAAGTGTTCACCTGCTAGTTGCAAGTTTGTACCCTCTGACCAAAACCTCCCCAGTTTCCCCACCCGCCAGCTTCTGGTAACCACCATTTTACTCTCTTTTCAGAGCTATGGCTTTTTTTCGATTCCACATGTAAGCAATATCATACATCATTTGTTTTTCTCTGGCTTATCTCACTTAGCATAATGCCCTCAAGGTCCACCTATGTTGGTGCAAATGGTAGGACTTCCTTCTTTGTCATGGCTAAATTAGAGTCATTGTATATATGTATCACATCTTTATCCACTTACCCATTGTCAGACACTTAGTTTGTTTCCATATCATAGCTATTGTAAATAATACTGTAATGAACATGAATGTGCAGATATCTCTTCAAGTTACTAATTTTAATCCCTTCTAGAATGGGTAGAATTGCTGGATCATATGATAGCTCCAGTTTTGATTTTAAAGAAGCCTCCACACTGTTTTCCATGATGACTGTTTTCCATCTTCCATTTCCGTTTCAATTTTACATTTCCATCAACAGTGCACAAGAGTTCGCTTTTTTCCACATCCTCACCAGCATTTATCTCTTGACTTTTTGACAACAGCCATACTAACAGATGTGAGATGGGATCTCATTGTGGTTTTGATTTGCATTTCCCTGATGATTGGCTATATTGGGAATCTTTTCGTAAATGTGTTGGCCATCTGTATGTCTTCTTTGGGAAAATGTCTATCCAAGTCCTTTTCCCATTTTTAAATTGGGTTATTTGTGGTTAAAAAAAAAAAACTGAGAGCTTTTCCTCTAAGATCATGAACAAGACAAGATGTTCACTCTCACCACTTTCAAGCAACAAAATATTGGCAGTTTGAGCCACAGCAACCAGACAAGAAAAAGAAATAAAAGGCATCCAAATTGGTATGGAAGAAGTAAAACTTTCACCATTTGCAGATGACATGATACCATATGTAGAAAACCCTAAAAAACTCCACCAAAAACCACTAACACTGATAAATGAATTCAGCAAAGTCACAGGATACAAAAATCAATGTATAGAAATCCATTGCATTTCTATACACTAATAATGAAGTAACAGAAAAAGAAATTAAGGAAGCAATCCCATTTATAATTGCATCCAAAGTAATAAAACATCTAGGAATAAATTTAACCAAGGAGGTGAAAGACCTGTACTCTGAAAACTATACAACATTAATGAAAGAAATTGAAGACAACACAAACAAATGGGAAGATATTCCATACTCATGGATTGGAAGAACAAATATTGTTAAAATGTCCATATTACCCAAAGCAATCTACAGATTTAATGCAAGCCCTATCAAAATATCAACAGCATTTTTCACAAAATTAGAATAAACAATCCTAAATTTGTATGGAACCAAAAAAGACCCTAAATAGCCAAAGAAGTCTTGAAAAAGAAGACCGAAACTGGAGGAATTACAATCTAGATATCGAGATATACTACAAAGCTGTAGAAATCAAACTGGTATGGCAGTGGCACAAAAATAGACGCATAGATCAATAAAACAGACTAGAGATCCCAGAAATAAACCCACACTCACATGGTCAATTAATCTTTAACAAAGGAGGCAACAATATCCAATGGGAAAGACAGTCTCTTCAACAAAAGGTATCGGGGAAACTGGACAGCTACATGCAAAAGAATGAAATTGGACCACTTTCTCACACAATACACATTAAAAAAAAACTTAAAATGGATTAAAGATTTAAATATGACACCTGAAACCATAAAAATCCTGGAAGAGAGCATAGGTAGTAATTTCTCTGACACCGGCTGTAGCAACATTTTCCTAGATATGTCTCCTGAGGCAAGGGAAGCAGAAGCAAAAATAAACGTTTGTGACTACATCAAAATATAAAGCTTCTGCATAACAAAAGAAACAATGAACAAAACTATAAGATAGCCTACTAAATGGGAGAAGATAACTGCAAATGACATATTCAAGAAAGGATCAGTATCCAAGATATATAAAGAAGTTATACAACTCAGGGGCACCTGGGTGGCTCAGTCGGTTGGGCATCCGACTTCAGCTCAGGTCATGATCTCGCGGTCCGTGAGTTCGAGCCCCGCGTCGGGCTCTGTGCTGACAGCTCAGAGCCTGGAGCCTGTTTCAGATTCTGTGTCTCCCTCTCTCTCTGACCCTCCCCCATTCATGCTCTGTCTCTCTCTGTCTCAAAAATAAACAAACATTAAAAATTTTTTTTTAAAAAGTTATACAACTCAACATCAAATAAATTAATTACTAATTAATCTAATTTTAAAATGGACAGAAAACATTAACAGATATTTCTCTAAAGAAGGCATACAGATGACCAAGAGACACATGAAAAGATGCTCAACATCACTATCAATCAGGGAAATGCAAATCAAAACCACCATGAGGTATCACCCCATACCTGTCAGAATGGCTAAAATCAAAAACACAAGAAACAACAAGTGTTGGTGAGGCTGTAGAGAAAAAGGAACACTTGTGCACTGGCTGTGGGAATGCAAACTTTGTAGACACTGTGGCAAACAGTATGAAGTTTCCTCAAAATTTTAAAATAGAATACCAAATTTAAAATAGAATTACCATATAATCCACTACTGGGTATTTACCCAAAGAATATGAAAACACTAATTCAAAAAGATATATACAGCCCTAGGTTTATGGCTACACTATTTACAAGAGCCAAATGATAGAAATAACCCAAGTCTATTGGTAGATGAATGGATAAAGATGTGGTATACATACACACACACACACACACACACACACACACACACACACACACACACA
>NW_026057582.1:41522241-41531005 GCF_023721935.1 Panthera uncia | reverse complement strand
ACACACACACACACACACACACACACACACACACACACACACACACACACACAATGGGATATTACTCAGCCATTAAAAAGAATGAAATCTTGCCATTTGCAACAACATGGATGAGCATAACTCTAAGTGAAATAAGTGAGTCAGAGACAGACAAATACCGTATGATTTTATTCACACATGAAATTTAAGAAACAAAACAAATAAAGAAAAAAAGAGACAAACCAAAAAACAGACTCTTGGCTATGGAGAACAAACTGATGGTTACCAGAGGAGAGGTGAGTGGGGGGATGGGTGAAATAGGTGACGGGGATTAAGAGTACACTTATTATAATAAGCGCTGAATAATGTATAGAATTGTTGAATCACTATATTGTACACCTGAAACTAATATAACACTGTATGTTAACTATACTGGAATTAAAATTAAAAAATAATAAAAGGGGCACCTGGGTGACTCAGCCGGTTAAGCATCCAACTCTTGGTTTTGGCTCAGGTCATGATCTCACAGTTCCTGAGTTCAAGCCCTGCATCAGACTCTGTACTGGTGGTGCAGAGCCTGCTTGGGATTCTCTCTCTGCCTCTCCCCCACTCATTCTCTCTAAATAAATAAATAAACATTAAAATAATAATAATAATAAATTAAAAATAAATTGGATTATTTGCTTTCTATTTAGTTGTAGGAGTTCTTTATATATTTTATATTTTAACCTTTCATCAGCTATATGGTTTGTGAATATTTTCTTCCATTGTATAAGTTGCCTTTTCAATGTATTGGTTGTTTCCTTTGCTGGGCAGAAGCCCTTTAGTTTAATGTAGTCCCACTTGTTTATTTTAGTTTTTGTTGCCTGAAGAATACATTTTCTAAAGAGACAATGTTTGAATTTTTCCTGGGATCCAGAAGCTACTGAATTTGGACAAATCAACTTTATAGAGAAACGTGTGTATATCTGTCTCATAATTAAATAATATAATTACCATGTTGCATCTAATTTTTATGCCGCTCTGTCTCTTGGAGCCAGAAATCCCACCCAAGCAACCTTAGGGTTTCTATTATAAATGCACCTAAGTCTTTGTTTTATTTAACAGACTCACCAGAGAGGACCACAGAATAAACTAGTCAGAGAGGATAAACTCCCAAAACTCAAGTCAATATCAGAGCACCAGTCACAGTAATAAGAATGAAGTGTCTGTTATTTTATACCACTCAATAATAGATTATGTAGCTAATGGAAACAGATTTTGTGGAAAAATTGTGATGATCTATAAATTATGTTGTGATTTTAAATTTAAAAAAGCACCATACATAATACTATCTGTAGTAGGATCATAGCAGTATTTAAAAAATGTGCACTAGAAAACTAGATTTGGAATGTTCTCAAAATTTGTCAACACATTGTCTTTGAGTGATAGAGCATTTGAGTGATGACATTTTTTCTATTTTTCTGCATTATCTGTATTTTCCAAATTGAACATGCATTATTTGAAATATCTTTTGAAAATACGTTTCCTAAATTACAATTTTATTCTTTCAAAATGTAGTTTTCCTTTTAGGTATACCCTGCCCAGTCTTCTTCCACATCCTTACCAAAAACTCCAAATTAACATTGAAAGAGAATTTATGTATTTATATCTGATCCTCAAAAGTTTGGCTGATTACCAACAGCACAAATATTTGGTCCCAAAGTTAAAATTTCAGGTGCAATTTTTTTTAAACCTAATGTTAACCAGAACAATGAAATGATATATCTCTACAAAAGAGCTAACAGTGTCTTACAACATGATCATTAAAAATGAAGATGCCGTCTCATTACTGCAAGACCAGGGAAATTTTGACATTACATAGGACATGAAAATATTGTATCCCCAAAACATGCCAATCATGTCTTCAATTTGTAATTATTTCAACAGAGTGGATTGGCCTGACTCAAAAGTTATATTTAAAGAAGTTATAAATATTATAATCATAAAATAATAAGTAATTAGCATATTCTTCATTCCAGAGTGCATCAAGGACTTCATTTAGTAGAATATCATGCTCTCTCTCTTCAAAGACAAGTAGAAAATAGAAATGAAAAATAATTTTCCTAAGGCCACACAGAGTAAAAAATGATTGGACTAGATACCTCCTGGTTTATGAATCTCTCCTGAGTATGTCATTAGAATCTTGAAAATATATGTTACCACTGGGCTAGGCAGAAGAACTGTTTTTTTATCAAAATTCCCATGTTGCAAAAGTGATTTTATATAAAGCAATATTTAGTGTTTTCATTTCCAAAGCAAACATTAAAAAAAAAAAAACGACTTCCCACTTGACTTTGTGGGAAATTGTTACTAATAACTATTGTTAAACAGTTTGCAAAAATATGACATGCTATTTCATTGCCTGATAATAATAAGCTTAGAAGAACAAAGCATAAATAAATAGCTCTATGCTATTGTTTCTCAGCTTCAGAAAATTACACATGCTTTTACTAGTTGATAATTTTGTGCACTTAAAATCTAGAAACATTCATTAAAAATTAATAGTCTTGTATCATAAATAATGTAAGCATATCTTTAAAAGATACGGAAGATAGATTATTGGCATTTTGTAAAATTGATAAAGAAAGACTACTATGTCCCACTTCAAAGATTACCTACATTTCTAGGAATGCTCAGGAACAATTTTGGGAGTTTGCTTTCTGTGTAAATTCTCTTATGATCTGTAAGGGCCAAGAAATAGCAAAAATTACCTCCTCCCCCCCCCCCCCCCACACACACACTCACTAGTTATGTCAAAGCAACGAAGAGCACCTGTAAATTCATTTTTATTTTAAGCAATGGCTCGGGTACATTTTTTTTTTTGTCCTCAGAAAGAGAAAATACTTTTGCTTGCTGCCAGTTGGCTGTGGTGGAGAAGCAGAAGCCTCACCAGGATTAATGGAAGAATGACCAACTTACGGAGGAGACTCCAGCGAATGATGTCATGTGTCGTTAATACTGGAAATAGCAATGCAGACATTTTTAAGTCCTAAGATTACAAAGAAGACCTAACAATAGAGAACCCTAACAATGGGGGGGGGGGGCTTTATTAGAAACAATTCACCTCCATGAGAAAGAACTTTTCCTAAGCATGCCCTTCTACCCTTGGGGAAGAGGAGTGACAGATGAGATTGGTAAATTTGGGGCAAATAGAAGGGCATGCTCTGATCAGCTGTACTTTTCTTCCACTTAAGAGTGTGCCTGTTCACAAAGAGCATGAGTTCTCTCTGCTCCTCTGTGCCCAGAGCCTCTCCTGGGCAGGGGTCCTCCTCCAGGGGAATTCTGCCCCAGCCAGCTGCCACTGGGGCAGTCAGGCAGTTCTGCCTAACTCAGGACTTTAGCTGTCAAGCAACCCACGTGGCCAGCAGAGCCCAAGCCATCGCCTTACTTCTGGCTTCTGGAAGTAAACAGGAGAGATACTTGGTCCCTGTCTTTTCACTATTTTATATATGTACTTTTTCAAAAACTGAGCCTCTTTGGGTATCAGTTTGGATGGTTTTGTTCCGATGGTACCATAGCAAATCATGACACTCTCAGAAAAGGGCTTTCATTCACTGCCCACTGATTTGCAAAGACTCCAAGCCAAATCTACTGCCTGATTTATAAGGAAGTCATCAATCATCACATGAGACACTGAGTCCTCACTTGAATAATCTGCTTATTCAACATCACAACATCACAATTCTGACCATAGCACATTATGGATCTGTGCCATTATTTATTAATGTCTCTCTTTTGAAAGGCTCATTATTTTTTACTGTAAAGTATTATCCCAAAAGGAAAGCACATTCCCACTGTGGAAGGAAAATGAGTCCCACTTGTCAAAGATTAACACCAAAAATGTACATAGCACTTAGCATACGCCAGGCCCCATTAGAAGTGCTTGACAAATATTAACTCCTTGACTCCTCCCAACAATCCCAGGAGGTAGGTACTATTATTGCTGTCACTGATAGAAGAGAAAACTGAGGGATGGAGAGACTAGGAAATTTGCTCAAAGTCAAGCAGCTAGTGAGGCGCAGACTGGGATCAGCCCCAAGTATCTTGTGTATCTTGATACCCCAAGTATCAAGTGTCCTGGCTCTAACGTCAGCTCTGACAGACCCCAAATGTAGAAAGTGACCATGGCGACAAAGGCAGCAAAAAGAAAAATCAATGTTCTCACTGTATAAAAACGAAAATGAAATGCAACGCATGATAACCAATTAACAAAAATTCACTCCTGAAAATTTCATTTTTCTTGCACAAGAGATATCTGTTAATAGGCAGTTGATAATAGTATTTTTAATTGAAAAATGAAAATGAAAATGAAATGCAGAGAATAATAACTGATTTATAAAAATCCACTCTGGAAAATTCTATCTTTCTCATGCAATAAATAAATGTTGATGGTAAGTCAATAAAAGCTTCATTTTGAGTAGCTTTAAGATTAATCAGAGTAAGATGGCCCGAAAGGGAAGGGAGTGTTTTAATTCATTTTTGCTTCTCTTTTGCTAGGTCCTGAGCAGAAATCTACAGAGGTTGAATCGACCTGAATCACTCTGAGTTTATCTAATGGAATTTTTCCCCACCACATTCTTCAATGTGCTTATCAGTAGCGATTCTTATCCCTCACGCACCTCTTTCTTTCACAGGAGCCTGACTTCAAGTGATTCATGTGGCCGGCAGGAAGTGAATTATAGTTCTTGGCCCTGTTACTTCAGTTTCACCCAAGCAATAATACGGTATCTGTGAAGTCAGGCATTGATGAGCTATTCTTTTCATAAAGTATGCATGAAGTGAGACAGTATTAAGCCTCCCCCACCCCACTCCTTTGCCTCCTAGTCACATGGCGACTATACATTTCCCAGCCTCCCTTGCAGTTAAGTGGAGTCACATGGCTGACTCTGGCCAATAAAGTGTGAGCAGAAGTGAGTCAGGGCACCTTCAGGGATCTTGAGTGTCCTGTCTTTGTCTGTCTTTGATTGGAGAAAGCCGACTCAAGGATCTAGAGGAACCCAAAGGCCCCAAATAGGAGTCTGAGTCCTTAAATGATAGAACAGAGGACTGACTCCCACCAAAGCCCACAGTGGACTATGATATAAGGTGAGAAATAACCTTTTACTGTCACAACTCACTCAGACTTTGAGATGGTATAACAGCAGTTACTTTATTCTGATTAATATGATGCATTAAAGCAAATGCTTACCTCCTGCTATTTGAAAATGGTTTCTCTATATATCCTTAAAAGGACAACTCTTTGGTAAACATGATGTAGGAGGCACAGCCCTGGCTTACACAGCTTGGCCATTCCATAGAAAATGTGCTTCCAGACACTGATGGAAATCATCAAAGGCTGTATCATCCCAAGTCATGTTGTAGCTAAATCTGTTCTAGAACTTACTGATTTTTTCTCTTTCTGCTAATCCTTCACCGTGACTGGCATATTGGACGAGTACAACTCATGAGTTTAAGTGGGTGATGGGCATTTGAGGAGGGCACTTGTGGGGATGAGCACTGGGTGTTGTATGGAAACCAATTCGACAATAAATTATATTAAAAAAATAAAACTCAAAACACATAAATAAAATTAAATAAATGGGGACTGTCTCCATCAAGACTCACTGATGGAACTGTCATCAGTATTCTTTTAAAATGCAAAAATGTCCATATATAGAGAGTCAAATATCACTGTACATAGAATTGATGAAAAAAAGGCTTTAAAACGAGGGAAAAAATAATCACCAAAACTTGTTTTTCTCCACTTTCTCTTTAAACGCAGTCAGATCCTTCTCTTCACCCTGACTTTTATGGTCATGCTTAGCAGACAGGAAGGAAGGAAGGAAGGAAGGAAGGAAGGAAGGAAGGAAGGGAGGGAGGGAGGGAGGAAGGAAGGAAGGAAAGAAAGTAAAATCTACTGTCATTTTAAGTCACAACTGCAATCTCAATTTGGGATTTTTAAGTGGTGAACTGAATATAGTAATCAACAGAGCAGTTGTCAAAGTTAATACTCCTCCCTTCCACATGCCCTTCCCCATCCTGGGCCAGCAGCCAGCTGCTCCCCACCTTACAGGACGAGAGTCTGGTTAACATCTCCTGTGTTAAATTTGAAATTTCTCCCCCCACTTCCCCACTGCTATTTCTGACCTGTGTCCCATCCAGGGTTGAAGTGCAGGAGGAAGAAGTAAAAGGACAGGAAAATTCCTACTTGACAAGTCCTATAGTAATACAGTGCTGTTTTTTTCTGGTGCTGGGGGACATTTATAGCCGACTTGTTTCTATTGTGAGTATTTCCATGGGTTCAATGGAAACTCTTTTCTGGGTGCCTCCGACTGGACCCCATCGGCTCACCGATGCCTCTCATTTGGCTGCCCGTTCCCCAACACCCTCAGCTTCTGTCCCCTATCCCCTCACCCCCGTATTTAAGTTATCTTGCCAGTTTATTTACTTGCTTATTGTCTGTTCTGCTCCACACCTCCACCCCCATCCCACTAACCTGTCAGTTCCATGACCACTGCCATGGTGTCCTTACCCTGCCTTTTACTGCCATGGTGTCCTTACCCTGGAGAAATTCTCTTAGAATTATTCCAGGCCATTGGTTCAGCGGCTGGTCCCTAGTATTCACATTCCATCACAGACCAGAGTAGTTATACAGACGGCAGAAGCAGCAACTCTTCCTGGCCAGAGCACTCACTGCCCCCATCTCTCTGGCTCCTTTAATTTCCCAGTGAGGCTGGGAGAAATGAGACACCAGTTGGCCAAGCCCTTCTACCCACAAGGGTCATATTGTAAGCTCTCTGGGTAGCCTGGTGAGAGTCCCCTCATCAGATTTTGGGGTGAGGGGCTAAGCACATCCTTAATTCTCTTGCGTAGTTTGGGTGGAATCATAGTACAGCTTTCCCCTGCGAAACGCTCCTCACAAAATCATTTTAATTTTGAACTATCGATTCACTTATCTTTGACATAGATAAGGGGCTTTATGAGTCGTGTAACTGGTTTTCAGACTTCCCTTTTGAATTCTGCATTTGGTTTAACATTCTTTTTGGAGTGGACCTTCTATTTCTCTTGGTGCCTCCACCGAAACTCCACAGTCCTGTTATCCTAGTTAAATCCAGGTCTTCCTTTCGAGCAAGCATTCGAGTAAATGCCTATTTTTAGGCTCCTGGTATCATATTTAACACGTCTACACTTCAGTGTGGCTTACCTGTTATGTGCTACACATAGCAACTGCTTGATTTGGCAGGGCAACAGCTGTTCCATTTCCATTGCCTTTAAGCAGACGATTTAATTTTCTTCCAACCACCTCCATTGGGGACTTTGTCAGTCCTAGTTTCTGTTTTTCCATATTCATAGGTAACAGTCCGGTTGGAAGTGAAGGCCAAAGAACTATTCCTGAAGTTGTGGTTGCTTTGTTTTTACTCAGAATATGTGTTGAAGATCAATAAAAACAGCAAAATGTTCTAAAGATGCTTTGCTTCATGCTCAACACAGATGAGAAAGCTTCACTGTCTACCTCTAAGTTATCTTGCTAATGTATTTGTTTACTTGCTTACTATCTTTTCCTCTTCACATCCACCTTACCCCACTGACATGTCAGTTCCATGACAGCAGAATTTAGCCATCGGGTTGACTACTGTTAACTATGCCCCGTGCCAATGACTGACTGTGACAGAGAAGATGCTTTCCAAACTTCAGGGGCACAAAAATCATTTGGCGTGATTCTAAATCAAATGCAATTTGATGGAATAGTTGGGGTGGAACTAGTAGGCCTGGGGTGGGCCAAGGAGACTGTTTTTTTTTAACCATTTCCCAGGTGATAATGGTCTGCAGACAACCACCCTCTGAGCAGCAACGTTAAAAAACCTTGTTGGGGCGCCGGGGTGGCTCAGTCGGTTGGGCGGCCGACTTCGGCTCAGGCCATGATCTCGCGGTCCGTGAGTTCGAGCCCGCGTCGGGCTCTGTGCTGACAGCTCAGAGCCTGGAGCCTGTTTCAGATTCTGTGTCTCCCTCTCTCTGACCCTCCCCCGTTCATGCTCTGTCTCTCTCTGTCTCAAAAATAAATAAACGTTAAAAAAAAAAAAAATTAAAAAAAAAAAAAACCTTGTTGACTGAATTTTCCTTTTTACTTTGCTATTTGTTATGTACAGTATTTTAGAGAGAATGATGGAGATTATGGGGCAGAGAGCCCTTCAGAATTGTCCCTTGCCACCACCACTGTCTGTCCCCAATTTTAGCCGCTGGTCTCATCTTTCTTGGCATCAACATCCAATGTCTTTCACTCAGATTCACGTGAGGCCATCCTTCCTGCAACAAAGTCTCTGAGTGCTGACAGCAGTAAGATTATCAATGTCTGCTCCTGGTCTAAGAAGTATTTTAGAGGACACCATGCAAAAGGACCAGACCTCAGTTTGGGGCCGAGGACTCCAAATTGCATAAGTCTCAGCAAGGCTCAAAGAGAAAGCGTCATCCCATGTAGCAGTGACTACAGACTACACACCTGGGAGGTGTGGCCCCATCTTACTTTTTAACTCCTCTAAAGCGGATGGACGCTTTGCATAAATTTGCATAGTATTAGGTCATTCCGATCCTGTCAGGTGAGAAAATGACTTATTAAGAGAAACTTCTGTCCCAAATTCCAGCTGGGGAGACAATGAACAAAACAGATCTATTTCCCAGAAATCTGAGTTCAAAGCAGAGGGCAGGGTGGGTAGCAGAGGCCCTGACAGAACTGGGATGGAGAGAGGCCTCAGTGAGGCCTGCAGCG